>NC_057752.1:10860839-10893140 GCF_004010195.1 Chiloscyllium plagiosum
CTACCTTACGCTGAAAGACTGGAGCAACTGGGCTTGTATACCCTTGAGTTTAGAAGACTGAGAGGGGATCTGATTGAGACATAAGATTATTAAAGGATTGGACACTCTGGAGGCAGGAAACATGTTTCCGCTGATGGGTGAGTGCCGAACCAGAGGACACAGCTTAAAAATAAGGGGTAGGCCATTTAGGACAGAGATGATGAGAAACTTCTTCACCCAGAGAGTGGTGACTGTGTGGAACGCTCTGCCCCAGGGCAGTAGAGGCCCAGTCTCTGGATTCATTTAAGAAAGAGTTGGATAGAGCTCTCAAGGATAGTGGAATCAAGGGTTATGGAGAGAAGACAGGAACAGGATACTGATTAAGGATGATCAGCCATCATCAACCTATCGAATGGTGGTGCAGGCTCGAAGGGCAGAATGGCCTACACCTGCAACTATTGTCTATTGCACTACACCCTTTCCAGTCTGTTAGAAAACGGGTGTGGTGTCAGAAAACTGGCAGACGGCCAATGTAAGGCCCACGTTGAAGGGCAACTGAATATGCCCAGGGAATTACAGACATGTTGGTTTAACAACGTTAATCCAAAAAATAATGATATACCAACTAAAGGAGAACATCTAGAAACACTAACAAAAAAAAAATGAAGTCAGGATGGATTTCAAAAGGAAAATCTTGCTTGACCAAGTTTACAGATTTTCTTTGAGGAGATAACAGAGTGTAGACAATGGTAATTTAGTCACTGCAATTTAACTGGATTGTCAGAAGACTGTTGATAAGGTGCCTCATAACAGAGCAATGAATAATGGATAATGGGTTCAGTGGAAAAGTGGCAGAATGGTGGAGAGTGCAGTCATTCTAAATGGCAAGAGGTGGAAAGTGGAGTTCCACAAGGACCAGTGCTTGGACTATTGCTGTGCCCAATTTCCATGAATGATATGGGCAGTGGAATCAAATACACAATTTTAACATTTGTGGATGACACCAAATTGAAAGGTGAATCAATGCTGGGGAGGCAATGGTATAATAGGATTGCTGTTCAGTTAGTAATCCAGAGACCCAGATTGTGTGCGTCTGTGTGAGATTGTTGTAAACATCTATCTGGTTCACTAATGTCCATTAGGGAAGGAAATCCCTCATCCTCACCAGTCTGGCCTACATGTGACTCCAGACCCATTGCAATGTGGTTGACTCTCAAGTGCCCTCTGAAATGGCCCTGCAAGCCCCTCAAGAGCATCTAAAAGTACACAAACTACCAGGCATCAATCAGAAATTACACTGGCAAGCTCCATCCAATCAAAATTCCTAACATTTGGGTGCTGGAGCTCAAAATTGAGAGAGCTGTCTCACTGGTTATTCAAGCAAAAGCTTGACAGCAAACTCCTGGAATCATACCTTAGGGATAAAGTCGCAGACTTGTTTAGGTTAGTGTAGTTGCAAGAACACTCAAGAAGGTTGACAGGTTAAAGCAGCTTTTTACTCCCTTCAAAACCGTACAGCTCTAACACTACATCCCATCAACAAGACACTTTAGAAATTCACCAGCTCCTTAAACAGCACCTCCCAAACCCACAACCATCCAGAAGGATAAGCGCAGCAGGTACAGGGAACACCACCTGCAGCCTCCCCTCCAAACCCCTCACCATCCACATCTTGCCATTCCTTCAGGGTTACTGGGTCAAATTTCTATAATACCCTTCCTAACAGCAAATAGACTGTAGTAGCTCAAGAAAGCAGCTCAACACCACCTTCTCAAGGGAACTGGGAATGGGCAACAAATTTTGGCTCAGTAGCAAGACCCACATCTCCTGAATGCATCAAATTACAGGAGGACACAAAAACTTAGAATGGGAAACTAATTAGCAAATTAAATTCAGCACATAAATGTGAGATGATACATTTTGATAGGAGGAATAGGGATATCACTTACTATTTTACAGGGGCAAGTCTAGGAGGGGCTCAGTAATAACAGGGTCTCGAAGTACAAATCTACAAATCAGTGAAGGTTGCACCACTGAAGGTTATCAAGGCCTTTTTAAAAAAAAAACTAAGCACTGAGCCTTATTTCTAGAAGGACAGATTTGGAAAACAGGGAGGTTCTGCTAAACCTGTTAGACCACCCTCAGGTAGTGTGTGCAGTTCTGGTTGCCATGTTAGAAAAAATGACAGAGGGGCACTGGAGAGAATGCAGAGAAGATATAAAAAATGATTCCTTACATCATGACCCATATACTTCTGGCAAGGATTGATAGACTGAGCCTCTCTCTTAAAACTAACAGACTAAAGGGTGACCTAATGGAGACATCTTCAATGCTGAAAAGTTTTGAGAGAGTGGATAGAGAAAATGTTTCCTCGTGTGCGGAAAAGCAGACCTCGACCATCGATAAAATGCAACCAGAAATTCAAAAGAAACTTGACACCGGTAAAAATATGAAAATCCCTCCCACTGAGTGGTTGAAGCAAATACACAGATGTATTTAAGGAGATGTTGGATGGACAGAAAAATGAGGGAGCAGTGAAAGAGAGGGTTATAAAAGGTACAGACAGAGGAGGAAAGATTGGAGAAAACTTGAGTGAATCATAGACATTCGCATGCTCCTTTTGCTCTGAATGTGCTGTTTCTATGTTGCATAGCCTTTGCAATCCAATGTAACTCATAAAATGGGATATTTGGGAGTTATTAGATCAGAGAAAAGAATGCAATGAACCCAAAGCCTAGATGGAAAACAACTCTCATCTGCACTCCTAGATTAAAGCCTTAAAAAAATATACAAACACAATGTACTTCTTTGAACATAGACTTTACAAATACATACTGCTAAACAGGATGAGTGGATATATTATCTCTTGCCCCAGCTTTGTGTAAATGCTGGCTGGTACAGCCAAAATGACTTCTACACTGAAAGAAAACTGCAGTTCATGAGAAGTTCGTCAGCAAGCATCCATATATGGGCTGAATCATCTGGGTCTTGTTGGCTTAGTCTCAGTTGTAGTTTTTTTTTGGAGTTTTCTTGTGTTTCTTACCAAACATGCCTCATTGACTACCTATCCCACCTCGTGGCACCCCTCCCATCTAATACTGTCCCCATCTTGCCAATAAGCAGATATCCTGGAATTCACTGGCATCCCTGGCACCAATGCCACCTTTAACAGCCTGTTATGCACACAGACAAGCAGTTAAGTCTGGAGCTGCCTTGTACAGACCCTGACAGTAGCCCTGGATGTGACTGATAAGGGACATTTGACACTCTACCGTGAGGACAGGGACCAGAGGTTCTTCTGGATGGGGTGGTGCTGACTTGGGACCAGCAGAGGCAGCTACCATATCAGACCACGCAAGCCTGGCCCAAGGTAGCCCATCTCAGCTGGCTGCAGAAATGCCCAGCATTGAAGGAAGATGGTCAATGATCTTCTCCACTCTACCAATGTAGGAATCACCATCTTCTGTACAAAACCTCACAAAAACTCATTCTGTAACTGTGCCCATGTCCCTAAGTGACAGTAGCCCTGTAGCTGCATTACAGTGATAGTTGCTGGCAACTTTGAAGTGCAGAAGCATGCTGCAAGTAGATCAGAAAAGCGTACATGGGGTGCATGTGGCTGATGCCCTGGAAGCATTCCCTAAAATGTTGGTACTCAGTCTATGACATGGAAGTCAGAGTCATAGAGATGTACAGCACATACACAGACCCTTCGGTCCAACCTATCCATGCCGACCAGATATTTCAACCCAATCTAGTCCCACCTGTCAGCACCAGGCCCATATCCCTCCAAATCCTTCCCATTCATATACCCATCCAAATGCCTTTTAAATGTTGCAATTGTACCAGCCTCCACCACTTCCTCTGACAGCTCATTCCATACACGTATCACCCTGTGAAAAAGTTGCCCCTTGGTTCTCTTTTATATCTTTCCCCTCTCACCCTAAACCTATGCCCTCTAGTTCTGGACTCCCCGACTCCAGGGAAAAGACTTTGTCTATTTACCCTATCCATGCCCCTCAACTTTGTAAATGTCTATGAGGGGGCGACCTGAGCAAAGGTTGCTAATTAGTATGTTTGGCATGCTTCGTAAGACAGGAAGCTGAATATTAATGAGGAGAGTTGAGTAGAAGGCATTTAACAAGCTATAAGACCCCTCAAATGACAATTGGTCACTGGATAGCAAGAACCTTACCTCTGCAGCAAGTTTCTCCTGACGACAAGGTTGGACATCTTGGGTAATTCGGTCACAAACCTCACCACAGCCCTCACTATTCAGGCCCCTATAAAATTCCACCCATGGCGTCAGCTTTAGTTAATAGCAGCACTCTCACCCAAATCAGACAGGTGGAGACGTAAAACTGGAGCACAAAATCTTGGCATCACCTTGTGGGAGGCACTACCGTCGTGTCGACATTTACCAGTTCAGGTGGAACTAAAAGAACAAAGGTCCTTATAACTGAAAAGGAACAGGGAATTTTGCCAGTCAATATTCATCTCTCAAATCCATTGGAACAGATCATTTGCGATGTCAAGACAGGTTACAGACCATGTGCTGGGAAATGTGATGAGAATAGCTGTGCACTGGTTTTTGACCAGCATAGGCTCGATGGATCAAAGGACTTTTCCCTGTCCTTTGGATTTCTATGACTTTATGAGATCAAGTGATCATTACCTCCACTGTCTTTTGGTCAAAGAGTTAATTTTCTTTCCCCTTGCTTTTTCTTTCCTCTCTGTAAATAGCATGTCTCAAAAACTAATGGGCAGTTCAATGAAACTTGGTATACAGATAAGCTATGGACCAAGGAAGAACGGAATAGGTTTTGGAAAAGATGTAGATCCAGATCCTGGATGTTGTTAAAGGATCTTTTAACTTTGAGAGATTTTTTTTTTTTTTAATTCTTTCATAGGATGTGGGTGTCACTGGGAAGGCCTGGTTCTGTCACCCATCCCTTATTGTTCTGGGTGGTGGTGGTAAGCTGCCTTCTTGAACTGTTCTATTCGGTGTCAGTACACCTACACAACAACAGTAAAGGAATGGCGATACATTTCCAAGTCAGGATGGTAGGCGGCTTGGAGGGGAACCTGCAGGTGGTGGTCCTCATATGTATCTGCTGCCCGAGTCTGTCTGGGTAATAGAGCTCATTGGCACATTCCAAGCCCATGAAGAAGCCTCAGTGAGTTACTACAGGGTATCTTGTAACTGGTATGTACTGCTGCCACTATGCATCAGTGGTAGTTGCTTCATCTTGGATGGTATCAAGCTTTAAGAGTTATCGGAGTTGCAAGTACTCTCCAGACAACCGAAGAGATTTCTATCACACTTGAGAATTGTGCATTGTAGTTTTCCTCTTTTATGTGATGCAGGAACCAAGATCAGCATTTGATGCCCATCCCTTTGTTGCATTTTTGATAATATTATCTAATTTATTAAGATAGTTAAAAGAGACTTCCGATAAAATTAAATAAAAGTACATTCTAGGGATAAAATATGTTTTTAAAATCTCAACAGTCAACCACATTGCTTTGAGCCTAGAATCACATGGAGGCTAAACCAGATAAGGATGGCAGACCGCCTTCCCCTAAAGGAGGCTGTTGAACTAGATAGATTTCTTTTTAAAACAACAAATCGATTATGGCTGTCATGGTCATCATTCCTGACACTAGCTCTATATTCCAGATTAATTAATTGAATTTAAAATCCACCAGATACCATGGTGGGATTTAAATCAACGTCCCTCCAGCCTTTGAATTACTAGTCCAGTGATATTAGCACTACACCACCATCACCCCTTAGATGGTAGGTGAGCTTTCGGGTGACAGGAGAGGTGTTACTCCCCACAGAATTCCTAACCTCTGATCTACTCTTACAGCCACAGTAATTAGATGGCTGTTCCAGATCTCTTCCTGGTAAAAGGTAAATCCTATAATGCTGACGATGGGGAATTCAGCAATGGTAATGCCACTGAGTGCCAAGGAGTGGCTCAAAAGGTAGAAGACAGAGGGTGGTGGTGGTGAAGGGTTGTTTTTCAGACTGGAGCCTGTGACCAGTAGAGTGCCACAAGGATCAGTGCTGCCAGCTACAGAGAGAGGCTGAACAGGCTGGGGCTGTTTTCCCTGGAGCATCAGAGGCTGAGGAGTGATCTTATAGAGGTTTATAAAATTATGAGGGGCATGGATAGGGTAAATAGGCAAAGTCTTTTCCCTGGGGTTGGGAGTCCAGAACTAGAGGGCATAGGTTTAGGGTGAGAGGGGAAAGATATAAAAAAGAGACCCAAGGGACAACAGAGGGTGGTAAGTGTATGGAATGAGCTGCCAGAGGAAGTGGTGGAGGCTGGTACAATTGCAACATTTAAAAGGCATCTGGATGGGTATATGAATGGGAAGGGTTTAGAGGGATATGGGCCGGGTGCTGGCAGGTGGGACTAGATTGGGTTGGGATATCCGGTCGGCATGGATGAGTTGGACTGAAGGGTCTGTTTCCATGCTGTACATCTCTATGACTCTGAGTGATGGGAGATATTCTCTCTTGTTGCAGATGGTCATTGCCTGGGAATGTTACTTGCTACTTATCAGCCCAAGCCTGGATGTTGCCCAGCTTTCCTGCAGATGGACAGCTTCAGTATGAAGGACTGTGAATGGTGCTGAACATTGCAAAGCATTCCCATTTCTGACCTAATAAAGGGAGAGAATATCATTGAAGAAGCATTTGAAGACTGAAGATTTTGCTTCCCTGGACGAAGGACACTACCCTGACAAAACGCGAGTAGTCCGGGGAAAACAAAACTATTGGCCTCCACAAGCCACAACTATCTTAAAATAGAAGAGAGTTTAATATAAAAAAAAAAGTCAATTAGCATCAATGCTGTGGGCTGATTGATTTAAAACGTTATTGATTCTTTTAAAATGTCATGGCTGCCAAAATGTGAACAAGTTTACAGAGTAGGTTATCGCATGTGGATTCGACTGAAGCCTCCTATGCAAGATGGGAGTTCTTAATAAAAAGATTTCTTTTTAAGTTCAGGGAAAAGCCTCAAGGAGGAGCTGCATAATTTCAATAACATTGAGTTAAAACAAGAGTGTAGAGCATTGAGTGCTCCCTGCGCTTGTTACCTCTAACACCAAAAATATGCATGTTTGCACCCAGTAGTCAGCTTGTCTGCAAATATAGCTAAAAACTAATGGTGCACTTCAACAAACTTTGTGCATGAGCTTTGGCCCAAGTGAAAACTGAATTGTCTTTGGTGAAATCCTGGAATTTTTAACTAAGAGATCCTTTAACATTGGAAAGTAGGACAAATTATTTTTTAAGAATGTTGTCAGTTGTTTAATTTGAAAGGTTGGTGTTTTAGAATATTGTGGATAGTCTCAGCAGTTGTGGTGAAATTTGTGACAGCTCTCAAAACGTGAGTAGAGTTTTCAGAGCAGAGGTTCAAAGTCAATTGACCCAAAGCCCCTTCAGCAAGATGAAACCTCTGACCTCGATTCAATTTCTCTTCGTAAGAAACTCCTGATTTCTGGAATCAATCCAATTAACCTCCTGTGAACAGCCTCCAATGCGACTACATTCCTCCTCAAGTAAAGGGACAACAAACTGTACGGTACTCCAGGTGCGGTCTCACTAATGCCTTTACAGTTACAGCAACACTTCTCTACTTTCATACTCTATTCCTTCATCAATAAATGACAACATTCTATTGGCCTTTCTTATTACCTGCTGTACCTCATAGTAGTCTTCTGCGATTTATGCACAAGGACACCCAAATCCCTCTACACCAAAGCACTATGAAGTTTCTCTTGGAAATATATCACGATTCCTTTACTCTTGCTGGGTCAAAATCTTGGAACTCCCCCTCCTTAATAGCACTGTGGTTCTACCTACAGCAAGTAGACTGCGGTGGTTCAAGATGAAAGCTCACCACCACCTATTCAAGTACAACTAGGCACAGGCAAAACGTCCACGTCCCAAGAATGAATATAAAAGTACCCCCCACTTCACTTGTTTACTTATTCACAGGATTGTTTGCAAGACCACAAACTCGCTGTTGCATTTGCCTCTGTAACAATGACTGCACTTTATAAAGTAATTAAAAGATTTGAGTGTGAAAATATAGTTTAACATGCATCCCATCTTTTGAGACACACTTTGTTCATTATAGGTTGGTTATAAACAATACCAAAAAAGTTGGAAAAGGAAGAAATGTCAGGACAAGTCAGTCTCCCAGTAAAGTATGAGAATGTCTCCATAATGAGCCACCCATGAACAAAATCACATTCACAGGAACTGCACATTTCCAAGACGTGTTACTGCAAATGTATTTTTAAGACAGGGAGCACGATGGAGTCTGAGTAGAACAGGTTGACATTCTCAGTTTCATATCTCCATTAGAATACAGTCTAACCAGGCAGCTGAATCTGTCTGCATGGCATGGGTCAATTATACTTTTCTCATTGTTAACTAAAGCATGCATTATGTATTTTCAGTATGTCCATTTTCTTCTCCTTCACTTGGAACCAGTTTTAAAAGCTGCACCCCAAAGTCCCATTCTGGCCATACATTGGTTTCTTCTCTTTATAAAGGACATCCAGCATGGAAGATCAAGCCAGATCTCTCATTTGGCAGATTGTTGCTAAATCAAAAGCAACGTTACTGAATCAACAGATAAGACTAGCCTCCAGAATTAAAAAAATAATCTTGTCAAATGGACCAATATATGGAGAATGAAATTCAATGGAGAGACATGTAGCATTATGCAAGTCAGCAATTCTTGATGTCCATTACATGATGACATGATGCACAACTCCCCACAGCCAAACCACACCGCCCCAACACCAACCCTTGAAGTTGTTAAAGAATGCCATTACTTAGGAATCCACATCTAGAATAAGTTTAATCTACAAAGTCATTACATAGAGCCTCCAAAGAAATTAGTGGGCGGCACGGTGGCACAGTGGTTAGCACTGCTGCCTCACAGCACCAGAGACCCGGGTTCAATTCCCGCCTCAGGCGACCGACTGTGTGGAGTTTGCACATTCTCCCAGTGTCTGCGTGGGTTTCCTCCGGGTGCTCCGGTTTCCTCCCACACTCCAAAAATGTGCAGGTTAGGTGAATTGGCCACGCTAAATTGCCTGTAGTGTTAGGTGCAGGGGTAAATGGGTCTGGGTGGGTGCGCTTCGGCGGGTCGGTGTGGACTTGTTGGGCCGAAGGGCCTGTTTCCACACTGTAAGTAATCTAATCTAATCTAATGTAAAGTGCCTGGGTATGTGAAGCAAAATGTCGCAGCACTCTGCAACTGCAGTGAAGGAAATGTTGCACCAACCATATACCTGGTGTATGGCACAACGGTTTGGGGCTGACTGCTGAAACATTAACCTCCGTGCCCGTGGCCTTCCTAGTTGAAACATGGCTGACTTGTGACCTCAGAAGCTGAGCAGCCTCAGTCCTTGTAAGTACTTTCTGGAAGACCAGTTGGGAATACAGGTGCAACAGGCTAGAGCAGGGTGAAACCATGACTGTGCTAAACCAAGTATAGGAGAATAGGTTCCAAAATATGATGTGGAGGTGCTGGTGTTGGACAGGGGTGGGCAAAGTTAAAAATCACATAACACCAGGTTATAATCCTGTGGGACTATAACCTGGTGATGTGATTTTTTTTTTTTTAAAAAACACCTTCCAAAACAAACTGACTCACCAACCAATTAGTTCCAAGTAGTAGTGACTGGATTTCAACATTTATTGTTGATTCTGTTTGACTGAAAGCAACAGATCCTCTGTTCTGGTCTGGTCTGGTCATAATCAAGAATCTTCAGATCTGACTTCCTCCATATGCATGAAGGCCAGGAAGACATGATGCATTAAGAACAGCTGTTACTGCCTGGAGAAGAGCTACTTTGCTATAAGAAAGAAGGATAAACCAGACATATTAGCCTCCATTGAGAGAGTTCAATGCAGGGAATCTACATCCCAGAATACTTAAGGAAATAGCATGAGACATAATGGATGCATTGTGTTCATCTCCCAAGGTTCTATAGACTCTGGAACAGTCCCTACAGATTGGATAGCTAATGTAACCCACTATTTTAAAAAATGACTCAAAGAAAACTGGAATTAAGAGAAGTTAGCCTGATATCGGTTGTGGGTAAAATGCTAGAACTGAAAATGTGTTGCTGGAAAAGCGCAGCAGGTCAGGCAGCATCCAAGGAACAGGAGAATCGACATTTCGGGCATAAGCCCTTCTTCAGCCTGAAGGGCTTATGCCCGAAACGTCGATTCTCCTGTTTCTTGGATGCTGCCTGACCTGCTGCGCTTTTCCAGCAACACATTTTCAGCTCTGATCTCCAGCATCTGCAGTCCTCACTTTCTCCTGGTAAAATGCTAGAGTCCATTATAGAGAGTTAATAATGAAGCACTTTTAAAACAGTGGTAGGATCAGACAGTCAGCATGGATTTATGAAAAGTAAACTGTACAAATCTACTGGAATTCTTCACGGATGGAATAGAGCACAGGAGTAAAGTTGATGAGGGGGAGCCAATAGATGTACTTTATTTGGACATTCAGAAGGCTTTTGACAAAGTCCACACAAGAGATGAGCATGTAAAATTAAAGTGCTTGGCACTGGGGGTAGTGTATTGAGGCGATTAGAAAACCACTTAGCCGACAGGAAATAGAGTATGAATAAATGGGTCTTTTTCGAAATGGGGAGTAGTGACTACCTGGGTATTATAGGGATCAGTGCTAGGACCCCAGCCATTCACAATATATGTCAATGATTTGGATGAGGGAACTAAACGTAATATCTCTAAATCAGGTGACAGAATTGGGTGGGAGGGTGAGCTGTGAGGAAGATGTTTCGTTATGATTTGGGGAAGTTGAGTGAGTGGGCAAATGCATGGCAGATGGTGTATAATATAGGTGGAGGGGTTATCTAGTTTGGTAGCAAAAATAGGAAGGCAAATTATCTGAATGGCCATAAATTGAGGAAATTTTGGGGGGTGGGGTGCAGGGGTGTCCTCAGACTCCAGTCACATGTCAGTGCAGAAGTGAAAATGAAGGCAAATGCTATGTTGGCCTCCATCATGAAAGGATTCAAGAACAGGGGTGTCTTGCTGCAACTATACAGAGCCTTAGTGAGACTATCCCGGTAGTTTTGGTCTCTTATCTAAGGAAGGATGTTCTAGCAATATAGAGAGAGTGCAGCGATGGTTGACCAGACTGATTCCTGGGATGGCAATACTGACGTATGAGGAGAGTTATACATAATACAGAGGGTTGAATCATTTTGGACTACATTCACTGGAGTTTAGAAGAACGAGACGAGTTTTCATTGAAACATTTAAAAAATTGTAACAGGACTAGACAGGGTAATTGCAGGAAGGACGTTCCTGATGGCAAGGGGGGTGTCTAGAAAAAGGGGTCACAGTCTAAAGATACAGGGTAAACCATTTAGGACTGAGATGAGAAATTTCTTCATCCAGAGAGAGTGGGGAGTCTGTGGAATTCACTACTACAGAAAGTGATCAAACCCAAAATAGCGCATAATTCCAAGGAAAAGTTGGATATAACACTTGGGAAGAAATGGATCCTAGGATATGGGTGGTGGGTGTGTGCGTGGTGGTGGTGGTGGGCGAAGAACAGGCTGTTGTATTGGATGATCAATAGATGGTGGAGCAGGTTCAAAAGGGCTGAATGGCATTGCCCTGCTCCTATTTTCTATGTTCCTATAACACCTATGTTTTTATTGTTTGGACATGTGTGCATGCATATAAATGGGGAGATTTATTAGTGGGTTCAAGTTTTAACTAGTGGAGTTATAGGTTGATGGTGCAATGGTTTGTCTCTAGCTAGTGTCTAATTACCTGTCATAAATTGTAATTCTGTTAAATACAGAATCCTGATCCATGCTTTCTGACAACCTTGATCCAAAAGACAGGTAAACTGGGAAATCTTTAAAATCTTTAATTTTTGTGACAACTCCAGGAATGGGGAGGCTTGATTTCCAGCACACTATCCCAGCAAGGGTAGTTAACCAACAGGAATGTAATCGAAATGAGGGGAAAATCTAAACAAGTGTTGGTAAGAGGAATTGAATCGAGTTTTGGAAGTCTGGACAAGCATTAAAAATAGACTGCAATCAATAGTAATGACCACCTGAGATGCTTGCTGGTAATGTATTTGAACACATCTAAAGTGAATTACTCTTAGAAGCTAGGTGTTAAATATCAAATCAGTTCTGACTTGTTCAATTATTTCCTTTTACTCTTCCCAACCCCGCTCCCAATCTTTTGAATGTACAATTTTCTGCAACCATTTTAACTTTCCTGTAATCATTTCAAATTTGTGCCCATTTCAAATCTATAACTGTGTAAAGAAACATATTAACACCATTACGAATAACAACCATTTAAGTGAGTCAATTTGTTCTCTTGCATTTTTTGGATCAAAACAAACTGTAAATAGGGTGTTTTATAAAAGATAAAAGTCCTACAGGAGTCTGCATGTTTGTGGCCTACTTGCCTTCCTCTACCATGTTCCCAGGCCATGAGACCTTTCTCCTTCTTTGCAGATTTGCCATGCTTCCGTCCACTTTGTTACCCTGCTTTAACTGTCTGCACAGAGTAGAATCAGTTTTTGTTTTATAAGCGTATCCAACTACCAGCGCCATTACCTTTGTATTGTCACACAATCACTCTTGCCCTCTGTTGTATAACAGTCAAGGTACTGAAGGAGTTAATGTTTGTGTTACATTGAAATCCACCCAATCTGACAAATGTCTCTCAGTCTCTGGATAAAGACGATCATAGTCTGCATGAGCACCCAAAAAGCGTACAGCTCCCAAAAGTATTTTGTAATTATGCCTGTCTAGTAATGTAACTTTACCAAATGCTACCCTGCAATAAACCAACGTTCTTTTGTCAGGCAAATAGTGGTGTTTTAATTTACCAGTGATCTACCCTCTACCATTGACTGTAGATGAGCCACAGATGCAGCATAAAGAAAGGTGATGATGCAGTGGTATAGTCACAGATTCAAATCCCATCACATCAACTGGCGGAATTTAAATTTTCGGATTCTAATGGTGTGGTGGTAGTGACCTCACTTCTGGGTCAGAAGGTTCTAGGTGAAGTCTGACTTTCCTGGGAGGTGTATCATAAAATGTCTGAACAAGCTAATTCAAAATAGCTCAAGAAAGGAGGATTGGTGGCAATAAACAACCCAAACTGGAATACCATCTGATAGCAAGTGTGATATCTGAAAATACAACATGATGCCAATGATGGCACAGTGAAGAATACCAGAGCCTTGTGACATAACATCTTCCAGCTCTCTTTTTGTTCTGTTCATCCCTTCCTTTTCCCAACCTCATGACTTACATACAGGCTGTTCACCTTGAACATCTTCCAGTTCTGACAAAAGACTATCAACCTGAAACCTTAGCTCCTTTTCTCTCGTGCTGTCTGACCTGCTGAACATTTCCAGGGGTTCGCTTTTGTTTCAGGTTTCCAGCATCTGCATTCATTCACTTTTCCTTGATACAGAATCTCTACTTTTCCTGACTTGATTCAATGTTCATTCAATTTGCAGTTTTTAATCCAGAGGATGGGCTCAGTTTGAAACTTTAATCAATCAGTCTTTGCACTCTCCAGCTGTTGACCAAGCTGCTATGTATTTCAAAAACGTTTTGCAGCTTTTCCTTTTTATTAACACAAATCTGGCCCTCGTTTTCCTCTAGCCTTTTAGATTATTATAGAATACCCTCATGCTTGACCTCAAAACCCCTGAGAAACAGAGTTCTTTCATGGACCACACAGGATGTAGGAGAAAGATCAAAAGAAAAGGAGGTTTACTGAGCTTACAAGCTGCAGAGAATCCTTCTCTTCATACCGCTACATCTCTTCTACACTTCTGTGGAATCGGAAACCTCTTTAGGATAGGTGCCTCATACAATACTGAAAAATCAGCAGTCTCAGCTGACGATAAAAAGCTGGTGACATCGACCATCACAGGCAGCCATCAAACAGGCGAGAATGCTCCAAAGAAAGTCTGAGCTATAAGGCAATAAAGCAAGTCCATGTGAGCTACCACTTCAGGTTATTCCTGTGGGTATCCCTTGGATATATTTCTAGCAAAATGTATGTTTCACAATGGAAGGAGAACTCAAGATGTCTCACCATAGATAATTAAGACAGATTCTGATATGGAAGAAAACCCTCGGAACAGGGGATTTCATTGAATTGAGTTTTGCTCTTGCATCTTTGAAAGAGAGCACAAATGGATGGCATTGCTGTTACTCACAACACAGCATCTGTGACACTCAATGCTGCTACAGGTACAACTGATAAAACCATAAGCTAACATCATTCAGAGCAACAGTGGATCTACCCAAGGCAAGGTTTTAGTCAACTGATCAAAGGAAAAAGCAACAAATCTCTTCTCCCATTCCAACTACGGGATTGGAAGTCATGGTCAATTAATTAGAAGAAAGCTGGGGAAATACCTGACGAAGACAGTCAGCATTGCTACCTCTGTACACAAACTAAATGAATGAGGAAGGTAGTGAAACAAAAGGATTCTTCAAAATATATGTGCAGCAGAGAGATAAATTAGAGCAACTTTGGTATTGAGCAGTTAGAATTTTTAAAAGCACTTCAGAGGTCAGAGAAATGGATAATAATGTAATTATTAATCTCTCTTGCTCGGAGGTCAGCGATGATCATTTGCCAATTCTGTCATGGTAGATAAATTACATCTTGAAGTAGTTCTAGGAATATAGTAGTTGTTTAATCATAAACCTGGAATAATTCAACAACCTACAATTGATGAGATTCTGACAATATTTTGCTACGTTATTAACAGTGCTGTAGCCAAGAGCATACCTAATTCATAAACAGAACTGACCTGGAAAAGCACTGATTTCTGAGACATCACAGACAGAAAGCACAAGTGAATTGGAATTAGAGAGGAGAGAAAATGTGGGAACAGGACAGTACTAAGAGTGCTGCACTGCGCTATATTTCAAATGAAATATTAAAATAAGGGCTCATCTATCTACTCAGGTGCTAGTAAAAAGATCCATGATACTATTTCAGGAAAGAATTTTGGAATTATATCTGTAGACCTGGCCAATACTTATCCCTCAATCCACATCATAGCTTATCTGATTATTATCATGCAGCTATTTAGTTTATCCATTATATACTTCCTAAGGTTATGACCCACTTGGGAAGGTACGCTGATTCTCAAGCCACACTTACACCCAGGTCACCACAAAAGTTAATGACTTAATTAAAGCATGTAAAGTCTCCAATTTACCTGTCTGTTGTCACCAAAATAACAGAAAACACCGACATGGTTCCTGAACTTAATAAGAAATACAGTGTATTACACAATTCATCCTCTGCGTTAGCAAGTCCCACTTTTAATCACACTCTACATGAGGTTTCTTCTGAACTCTCTGGTGGATCTCTGTGACTGTCTTACATAACAGGGATAATCCAGGAAATCATAGGCTGGTGAGTCTTACATCAGCAGTAGGGAAATTATTGGAGAAGACTGGAGAAGAAGGGGACAGCATAGGAGCTCAGAGGATAGCACTGCGGCCTGACAGCGCCAGGGTTCAATTCCAACCTCAGGTACCTGTCTGTGTGGAGTTTGCACATTCTCCCCGTCTCTGCGTGGGTTTCCTCCCGGTGCTCCGGTTTCCTCCCACAATCCAAAGATGTGTAGGTTAGATGAACTGGCCATGCTAAATTGCCCATAGTGTTCGGGGATGTGGAGGTTGGGTGCGTTAGTCAGGGGTAAGTGGGGTGGGGGGTGGGGGGAGTGGATCTGGGTGTGTTGCTCTTCGGAGGGTTGGTGTGGATTTGTTGAGCCGAAGGGCCTGTTTCCAAACTGTAGGAATTCTATTCTATTCTGAGTGACAGGATTTACTCGTATTTGGAGAAGAATGGATTTTTAGGGATAGTCAGCATGGCTTTACTAAGTGTCAAATAGTAAAGCCATTTACTAATGGGAGGTCTTGTCTCGCAACCTTGCTTGAGATTTCCAAGAAAATAACAAAGATAAGTGATAAGGGTTGGGCAGTGGATGTTGTCTAAGTGAACATTACAAAAGCATGTGACCACATCCCTCATGGCAGGCTAATAGTGAGTTAGCAAATTGGAGACAAAATTAGCTTGATCATAAAAGACAGAGGGTAACTGTGGAGGACTGTTTGTCCGACTGGAGGTCAGCGACCAATGGTGTTCACAAGGATCAGTGCTGTTCAGATTTGTTGTTTCTAAGATAAATGATTTGGATGAAAACATAGGTGATCTGATCAGTTTGCAGATGACACAAAAATTGAAGGAGTTATAAAGGAAGGCTATCAAAGGATACAGCAGGATATAGATCAGTTCAAAAGTTCAATCACCCACATTCACTGCTGTGTGGGCAGACAAATTACAGATGGCGTTTAATCAGGACAAGTGTGAGGTGACGCATTTTGGGAGGTCAAATGGAAGAGGATGGTATGTAGTAAATAGCAGGATCCTTAGGAACAGGAATATGCAGAGGGATCTTAGGATCCAAATCCATGGGTCCATGAAAGTGGCAACACAAGTGGATAAGATGGTAAAGAAGGCATATAGCATGCTTGCCTCATTGGTTGAGGTACTGAGTCTAAAAGTTGGCAAGTCATGGTGCAGCTGTGTAAGACTATAGGAAAGATGTGGAGACTTTGGACAGGATGCAAAAGAGATTTACCAGTATGTTGCTTAGATTGGGGCGTATCAGCTAGAAAGAGAAGGAGAAGTTCGTCAAACTTGGATTGTTTTCACTCGAGCATCAGAGGCTGAGGGGTGATCAGATAAAAGTATATAAAATTATGAGAGACATGGATAGGGTGGATAGTTGGAGTATTTTTCCCAAGGTGGAAATGTCCTAGGGGGAATAGGTTTAAAAAGGTGAGAGGGGAAAAAGGAGATGTGTGAGGAAAAGTTTTTTTTTTAAATTGAGAGGGTGGTAGATGCCTGGAATGTGCTGCCAGGGGAGGTGGGAGAAGCAGATAGACAAACATAACAGGTAGAGAATACAGGGATGTGTCCTCCTTCATGGTTCTCCTCAGTACTGACTAACCTCTAACCAGTCTGGTGTCATGTGCAAAATTTAGAAGTTGATTTTGATTTCAAAATCTAAATTATTGATATAAATTCTGAACAGCAGTGCTCTAACACTTCCATCCTCCTCCCACTCTGAGTAACTACCCTTAACGCTCACTCTTGAAGCCAGCTTGCAAGTCATTCCACCACTCATACCCAACTACACACTCCGACCTGATGCAAGAGAATACATGAAAGGTAGGATCCTAGGAAGCACTGAAGATCAGAGGCACCTTGATGTGCAAGTCCCTTAAGGCACGAGGACAGATGGATAAAGTGGTTGAGGAGGTATATGGGACACTTGCCTTTACTAGCCGAGATAGAGAGTTTAAGAGCAGGGAAGTGATTCTGGAACTGTATAAAACATTGGTTAGGCCACAGCTAGAGTATTGTAAAACAAAGTGAAATTTTCTACAGACTTATCAATTAAAAAAAAGGAAGGCTGTGATGACAATAGGACTATTTAAGAGATAAACAAATTAGTATTGCTGGTGTTATCGGAGATGCAAAATAATTGTCTTCTTGTAAGTTATCTGGATTTTCAGGAGACTTTTGAGTGGGTGCCCCACAATAGACTAATGGTAAAGTCGTAGTCGTAGAGATCTACAGCACAGAAAATGGTCCTTGTAAGCCCACTTTCCAGTACTTGGTCCATACCCTTGAATGCCTTGGCATCACAAGTGTGCAATTGAATACTACTGCAATTGCCCATTGTACTTTCCCAAGTTCTATTTTCAGCCACTCAAAATTAGCTTTACTCTAATCTAGTTTTTGCCATATTTCTGTTGTCAAAATAAACTGACATGTTATGGTCACTATTGTCTTGATGTTCCTCTACTTTCCTCTTAGTTGCATCTCCGATACGGAATCCAAAAGCAGCCTTGTTGGGCTCTAAATAGACTGGGTTAAAAGAGACCACCCGTACACCTTTATAGAAACTCCATTCCCTTATCTCCTTTATCTACTTCTTTTACCCAATTCACATCAGGATAGTTGAAAACTACCATGACTATTGTGGGCTTTTTTTTGGCTCAGATCGCTAATGTACTGCAAATTTATTCCTCATCTTTCCGTTCTTAGGTGGTATGTGGACGACATTACAGTAACTGATCAATGATTTTCTTTTGTCTCCAACCATGTGGTTTCTATTTTTGCCGAGCTGATAGCTGCGCCCTCTTTCCTAAAGCCATTATATTTTTCCTAATAGGTACAGCTATGTCACCTCCTTCTCCCCACCTCCCTCCTTGGTGACTGTATTATGCTCCACAATATTTGATTTTTCTGCAGCCATCAGTAATAACTATGACTGGCTCCTCCCAGCTCCCATGTTGTTATTTACTCTGCACACATTAAGACAGACATTTTAATTAATTTTAATTTTGTCACACTATGTTCAACCATCTTTTAGATTTCTGTGCAATAAGGCTACTGGGGAGGGGGAGGGGTGGACGCGGGATGATTTTTAACAGGCAGAGACTTTAGTTTACACTTAAAGAGAGGCTTAGAAACCATTTGGTACGTGGGGTAATTAATGATGTAATCATGCAAAAGCACCTACTAGTGAAGCCCAACAAGACTTCAAACAGTTATTAAAATGGGCTTTATCATTAGGAAATACTGCAAGTGGAGCATATGCGTTGCAGGGTTCACTGACAGAAGTGGAGATCCTCGCCAGGCCAACTGAGTTTGGTGGGGGGGGGGCACCACTTGAGTGACGGCAATTACACAGCCTCACTCAGGCCATATCCTGAACAGAGGGACTCTAGGTCAGCCCACAGCAAAACCCCGAAACAAATCCAAGCCTCGGCCAAACAGTTAACATTTTCTTCAGGATCCCGCCACCAAGTCATTGTTGTTGCTGCCAGTATGTGGACTCAGGACAGCGAGAGAGAGAGAGTGTTTGACTAGGCCCGAATTGACTGACAAAACTCTCAGGCCGGTGTCCAGCAGAGTGCACACCCTGGAAAGCCCACCTACGTCTGGCTTGGAATAGTTAAATTGCTTTGCAACATCCAAGTCAGAACCAAATCAAAATAAACGTCTGATTAAATGGTCACGCAGTTCTAATGGGGGTTAATGCCAGCATGACTGGTTCTGCAATCACTGACACAATCTTTTAATAAAACTTGCTCCAGACTCCAACCCTTAAGTTTGCTTGTGACCTCGGCTTGACTGAGAACCTATACTGGGGAACCTTTACAGATTAAGGGTACAACTTCAGTTCTGGTCTCTTATGAGAAGGAGCTGGTTACTACGAGTAGTGGTAAAAGGCTCTGACTCAAGCCTAACAGGGCAAAATTAGTTGAGAAGGATTCACCTTGATTGGCTCAACATTTTTCAATTAGAAAATGACTGCTTGAGTGAAGTCCTAATTAAATACCTAGAAGTTTTTCAGGAAGGGACTATCAAAGGAGCCAAGACCACCTTGCATGTTGATGAAGAAGCAAATCCACAATTCTGCAAAGGTTTGGTCTTTCCTTGGATTGGTGAAATATTATGGAACGTTTATACATAGCCTGGCCTTCATCTTGGCACCCTAACATCTGCTGTTGAAAAGCAGTCAGCCTTGGAAATGGTCTTGTAGCCAAGAAGTAGCCTTTATGGAAGTAAAGAAGCAGGTATCATCATCCAAGATGTTGGCACAGTATGATCCCAAGCAAAATCTTACGCTGATATGCAATGCCTCCCTGTACAGTACCAGGGTAGTGTAGACTCTCAGATGGCCCACATGAGATGAACGCCCAATAGCATATGCTTCCTGGATTTTGGCTGATGCAGAGCACAAATACACCCAAATAGAGAGGGAAGGGTAGGCAGTCATCTTTTGTATGAGAAAGTTCCACTAATACTTTTATGGATGCAAACTGGTGATCATAATGGACCTCAAACCCCTGCTAGAACTACTCAAAGACGAAAAGGCTGTGCCGCCCATAACTTCAGGTGAAATTCAGCAGTGGGCTCACATTCTAAGTGCATACAGTTACAAATTGGAACACCATCCAGGAGGCCAAGTAACAAATACAAATGCCTTGAGCTGCCTCCCATTGGCAAATACACCACTGATGGTGCAGCTACTCGAATAGTCCATTCTGGTTTTGAACTTTCTGGATACCCTTCCAGAATGCTACATGGTAGCTTGGGTGTCACTGAAAAAAAGGTTGAGGATTGGCCTTGCAAGCATAAAGGAAACGTTAGGTCAGATTTCCAAAATAAAAGTGGTAGACACAAGTCACTAGTTGTCAGATTGTTCAACAAAAAAAAAAAAGGTGCTTGCTCCAAGAAATTACCAGAGGCCCTTGAAGAGAGATACTTTGAGACATGAGAAGTTACACAAAACTAAATATAAAAATCAATTTGTTTTTTGGTTGCTCCAAGGGTAAACTTTGTTTTATGCAAAGAAAGGGGAATATGGGAGGTTAATTGCATTCTGGAGAATATGAAAACAGTCAACAAATTTTATTGTTACTCATCAATTGTTTTATAAAGCCTGATATAAAATGCCAAAAAAAACCTTCTATTGTTTCTATTGGCTTTGCTCAAAAATTGTGTGTATGTCTTAAAACTTCTTTCTTAAAGTGAAAAGGAATTTAGAAATATAGCGCGTAGATGAGGAAGTGATTGTGTCAACTGGTGAATTAGTACACGGGATATAAATAAAGGAGAAATAAGGAGAACTGGTGTGTGGAACAAACTAAGCAGAGAGGTGGGCATTGCAGAGTGCATTATCCACCCTTCCAACTCCATTTTGATTTAGTCCCCTCCCTCACTTTTGATGGCTTACATTTCCACTAATGGGCTTTGCACTTAAATTATTCAATTAGAAACATGGGTGATTGATTGGTGGTGGTTAACAGATGACAAAATACCAATGATTTGATGATGTGAAAAAAAACAGTTCAGTTTTGCATAAGTGCACTCCTGGATATAAAAAAAAATGAAAAATAAAACTAAGTAGAAAGGTTGTCACCACAAGGACAGAAAGTTTTACTCCCCCATTGACTCCATTTTGATTTAGTCCCCTCCCTCACCTTTGATGGCTTGCAAAGCCTGTTAAGGACAATGCATGTAAAATATTAAATTGTAAACAGCTCATTTACTGGCAGCAGTTCATTAATGGAAAAAGTACCACTGGAGATTGGAAAAAAAATGCTCAGTTGTGGGAGAAAGCATTTCTGGTTATATATAAAAAAAATTATGTAGAGAGGTGGGCACCATAGGGACAAAATGCCTTCGTTCCCCCTCCACTTTTACTTGGTTCGAGTCTTCTCTGTCTCTCCTTGCCTGTCTTAATGCACTGCCCTGACGGGGTTTGTATTTTGTGGTGGTGGTGGATAAAAGAGAAAAATAACAGGTGATCTGGTGAAAAAACTTCAGTCATACCTCAAAGCACTTGTGGACTGAAAAGATAAAAAAGGTTAAAAAAAAAAGACCAGGTTAAGAGGGCTCTTGCCACAGAGTGGTAGTGTCCTACTTCTGAGTCAGGAGGCTTGGGTTCAATTCCCACCTGCTCCATAGTTGTGTACTAATACCCGTGAACAGGTTGATTAAAAATATCGAAGCCTAAGTAGTTAACAAACTCTACACACAAAGAAATGTGTCCTGATTTTTGTCTCACTGACTGGCTTGGATCCGAATTGGCAACCTGTCCTCCAACAAAAAGAGAACGTTTGACTGATCTATCTGAAATAACTGCCACATTAACATTCTTGGAAAAGGACTACTTTATGAAACAATAATATTAAACAAATGTGGATCAAATCCAATGCCCTCTCAATTATTTGTGCCCTTTTACCCATGCAATTTGTTTTAAATATCACTCCCAAATAATCCAGAGCTCAAGTATCTATGAAATAGTCAAACACCATGATTTGTTTTTCCATAAGACAGAAGATGTTGTTAATCATTTACTACGATCTGGGCTAACTGTCAGGCCTAGCCTTCACTGACCCAAATAAAGCAAAGAATAGAATAGCAAGATTCAGTACCTAAAGATGAAAGGTCCAATTCACTGTCAAGGCTACCTGCAACACAAAATAAATTAACTCTTTGAATGAGCTAGAGTATTATTGAAATAAAGAGCTTTCCAAATAAAGTACAATATTTAGCCAGATACCTCTGCCAGTCCCACAATCCTTGAAACATTGTGAGCTTCCAAACATGGCCGCTTATACATACGTTAAATACTGTTTGACAAAACTCCTGAAGCATCTTGAGGTATGTTCCCATATTAAGAGCTGCTCTATGAACTTATAGTTTTGTTGTTACTCAACATAGCAGATATCAAAAAAAAATTACAAAAAATAAATAAATAAAATCGCTCGAGCTGGGTACTGCTGACTAATCCAGGCTCAAGTGTTTTCTGTTTTTATTTCAGATTACAAGCCACTATAGTATTTTGCATTTATATGAGGTTACAATGGAATACAGGCAAGGAACCTACGTATGTTTCTAATCAACTGGTTCAGAGATGTCATGACACACCTCTACAGCAAGTGAGACTTGAACTTTGGCCTTCTGGCTCAGAGATAATGGGCACTATTACTGTGCTACAAGAGCCCTGGCCAAGAGTTAGCTTGGCGAAAGTGAGGGCTGCAGATTACAGTCGAGAGTGTGATGCTGGAAAAGCAAAACAGGTCAGGCTTGGCTGAGTTGGTAGCGCACTCACTCTTAAAAGTTGAGCTTCATGCCCATTACAGATTCGAGCACACAATCTAAGCTTAATGAGGACAGTGTCAAGGGAATGTCTTTAAATTGGAGGTGCCATGGCACCATTTGAAAAAGGGGAATGAAGATTAGAGTGCAATATCTCAACTTCAATCACAAATACAGAACTAAATAATCCCTTCACTCCCGGAGCACAAAATAACTGTCAGTTTTCCTGATGTAACAAAAAGTAACCTATATGTTGCAGAATGTTTGAGGACATCTGGGGATGGTAGAAAATTTGATATTTTCTAATCAATCTGCTCAGAGCTGTTATAACAACACCCTTGGAGCAGGTGAAAGTTGAACCCAAGCCTCCCAGTACTGGTGGAGGGATGCAACCACTGCACCACAAAGCCCCCACTATAATTAGCATTTATATAAGACATGGCTGTGATTCACTTGGTAGCACTCTTACCTCAAAAGTTCAAGTTGTAGATTCATTTTGATAATCTCACCTGGCATTTCAGTTCTGTATTTAAGTGCTGCACTGTTGGAGTTGCCATCTTTCAGATCAGATGTTAAGTCAAGTTCACATTAACCTTCTCAGACGGAGAGAAAAGATCTTTGTAGAAAAGCAGGACAGTTCTCTCCCAATCCTATCCAATATTTATTCTTCAACAAGCAACACCAATGACAGATAATACGCATTGCTGTGCATGGAAACATGGCAGTGAATATACTGCAATGATTAATATATTTCTAAGCATTTAATTGTCTGTCTTGAGGTTGTGAAACACAAATGAGAATTCTCCTTCACTCAAGTTCTAAGATTGCATGAAAATTTCTTGTGTGTGGTGACAAAAATCCTTTCAGCCTTAATGAAACACTTGCTACGGATATTATCGTGTTTAAATAGATCCGTCCTCTGATCGAGTAGTAAAGAGCTCTTTTACTGCATGCTTATGGAATACAATCTTTTCAAACATATATAATTTGATGCAAAAATCAGTCTCGAGTATGCAACGGTAGGAGCTGATTTTAAATAAATATGTTTTACTCAATCCAAGATTGAATGTCATTGGCACATTTTCGATTCTAAGCACTTGAGTCAAGCAGAAAGCAGCATACTTTGTGTCACAGGAGCGCAGCCACTGTGAACCATCCCACCCACTGACCAAAACACAGGCCCATGCATGTGCAGCCAGATTATGGGAGCTACTTCTTGAAAAACTAAATGAAGGTTGATCCAGAATGTTTCCACTAATACAGAAAGTATATGTCCACATCTCAGAATGCTCAGAAGTCACCAAACTTTAAAACGGAAAAGAAAAAGGAGAACAATGTTTAGAAGTCACACTTCCCTAATCAGGTGTTTAAGAGATTTTCCTGCTAAAAGCTCATTTTATCTTTTCTCTGTTTTTGGATAGAGTAAGGGTGTAATGTTAACAGTTGGCAATGTACAAAGACTGGCTGAATGCTTTTAATTGTAAAATAAAGTCCAAATCCATGTACTGTTATCGATGAAACACTTGCCTTTATCAGAACTCAATTGTATGTGCATGACAAATATTGTACAAAAAGATATTGTACACAGGACTGCTAACTATCTGAATGCAAGCTCTTTAGAAATATATGCATTAGGTACATTAACATCAATGCAAAAAGGCTGCAGGTGCTGGAAATCTGAAATGACAACAAATCGTGCCAGCAATAATTAACTGTGAAAAGGGAAACATGTATTATGTTTCAGGTTGAGTGAAACATAGATAGTGTGTCAGGTTGATGGCCTTTCACCAGAACTGAAACATTAACTGTTTCTCTCATCACAGGTGCTGCCAGACTGACTTGAGTATTTCTACAATTTTCTTTTAAATTAAGCACATCCTTTCAGAGAAAACTACTGCTTCAAACAGTCTTCGACAAAGGATGTTTCCTTAAAAGAAATTTCATTTCACCTGATTTCTTAACTCAATTTTTACATGTCAACCAACCTGAAGAGACATAACCCAAAAATTTATTTTAAAAAACCTCAGCTCCTCTTCCATAGATCTCTGCATCAATTAGAATGACATTAGAATGAGCCTATCATAATGAACTCAAGCACTAGATTTGCATGCAGTGCTTATGTCTTTGTCTACAAACAAACTTTGCAACCACCAAGAAACAATGAAAGTAAAGCATTCCAAGACACTTCAGAGGAGTATTAACAAACTAATTTGACACCAAATCACCCAAGGAGATAATAGGAAAGATGACAAAACTTCAAAGAATTTGTTTAACAGGAGAAAAGTGGCAAGATAAAGATTGAGAGAGTGATTTCCAGTTTTTAAGCACATGGGCAGCTAAGGCACAGCAGCAATGAAATCAGGGACTTGCATGAGGAATTGAAGGAGCAGAGAGATCTCAGATTTGTAGGTCTACAGGAGATTTCTGGAATACGATGAGAACAGCACAAGTACCATGGAACATTTGAAAAACATGGAGTTGTAACAACTGCAGCTGTATTAGTCACAATCTCAGACTTAGAGCAAAGCCTCAGAGGCTACTGACATGACAACAATTGCAAATGAATGCAGTGACCTTTTAGCAAAGTTTTCACATGCTTTGTAAATAAAACCACTGGCATCATCTAGTGGTATCACATCAGTTATACGAATATGCCTTTCACAATATCATGTGCCCGCAAATTCGTGAGGAAGCTGTTGTGGCAAAGGGGTAGTGTCCCTACCTGAGCCAAGAAGTCTGCGTTCAACTCCAACCTGCTCCAGAGGTGTAAAATATCACCTCTGAACAAGTTAACTAGACAATATTTCATCAGCTTTGTGGGTCACAAGTCAAAGAGAGAGACAGTAAGCAGAGCTCTTGATCAGAATATTCACCCTGCAACCTCACAAGGGAAAGGCACATGTGAATATTGCACAGATGTGGTGATGCTGGTGTTGAACTGTGGTGAAGAGTCAGAAGTCACATGACACCAGATTAGAATTTTTTTAGAATCCCTCCAGTGTGGAAACAGGTCCTTCAGCCAAACAAGTCCGCACCGATCCTCCAAACAGTAACCCACCCAGACCCATTCCCCTACCCTATATTTACCCCTGACTAATAACCTACACTCTGGGCAATTTAGCATGGCCAATTCACCTGACTTGAACATCTTTGGACTGTGGGAGGAAACCGGAGCAGCCAGAGGAAACCCACACAGACACAGGGAGAATGTGTAAACTCCACACAGACAATCGCCCGAGGCTGGAATCAAACCAGGGTTCCTGGCGCTGTGAGGCAGCTGTGCTAACCACTGAGCCACACGCCGATTTCTGTTTGGGGAACATTTTCACGACCCCATTAAAAACCCGGAACTGTGCAGGAAAGAAAACGGATGAAGAAAGAATGGGGGGTGGGGGGGGATCTCAAACCACCAACCGCTCGGTTAACAGCCAAACACACTGACCAATTGCGCCAGAGACTTACAGTCCAACAGGTTTATTTGAAATCACAAGCTTTCAGACAGCAGCCCCTTTATCAGGCCCAGTGAGTCAGGTGAATATTGAATTGACAGCAAAGTACTTATTGCCAGTATTTCTGAAAACCAGCCTACAGAATTAAGAAGACTGATTGGAACAGGATTCGCTTTCTACAGGTGTATCGGTTTAGTAGTATTCAGGAGAATAGTTGAAACAGAAAACATGCAGAAACTTATGCAGTCAGACACAAAGGGACCAACTTACCTACAGGGTGACTAGCCAACTCATTTGCTTTTGAAGGGAAAATACAAGAATTTCAAAGATGAACAAGTTTATTTCCAGACATTCCAAAATTCTAAGCATAGTCTCAATAAATCACCCAACAAATGATCGACTTTTGATTTAAAATCTTATATTATGTTCAACTGAAGATATTATGATGCAAATAATAATTGGTAGGTCTGGTTAAATTCACCTTGAAGGACAAGTCAAAGTTTGTTTGACAGTGGAGTACTGCATTATTTCCCAATTTTTCCTCTACTACAGTCAGACACGTTGCAGTGCCATCTTCAATACCAATAAATTATTTTGCCCTGTACCACCTAGAGGTCGGCAGACCAATCTAACATCATGAATTACCAACATCAACTGCCATAGGAAGTTGACTGCAGGATACGGAACATAGAAGAATACAGCGCAGTACAGGCCCTTTGGCCCTCGATGTTGCGCCGATCCAAGCCCACTATCCTCCATATGCCTATCCAATGCCCGCTTCAATGCCCATAATGAGGGAGAGTCCACCACTGCTACTGGCAGGGCATTCCATGAACTCACGACTCGCTGAGTAAAGAACCTACCCCTAACATCTGTCCTATACCTACCACCCCTTAATTTAAAGCTATGCCCCCTCGTAATAGCTGACTCCATACGTGGAAAAAGGTTCTCACGGTCAACCCTATCTAAACCCCTAATCATCTTGTATGGTTGTCATGGATTACCAACAGATAAGTTTCCTTGCTTCTTCCTCAATCATTGCATATGAACTTTGCTAGCTGGGCTAGCATTTATTGCTCATCCCGAAATGCCCTTGAGAAGGTGGCAATGAACTACCTTCTTGAATCGCTGCAGTCCGTGCCCTGTAGATACACCCAGTGCTGTTAGGGAAGTGGGAGAGACTTGGAAGCAAACTTCCAAGTACCTGCTGCCCTTGTCCTTCTAGATGGAAGTGGTCATGAGTTTGGAAGGTGCTACCTAAGGAACCTTGGTGAATTGCTGCAGTGCAATTTATAATTAGTACATACTGCAACAGTGATGGAGAGAGTGAACTTTTGTGGATGAGGTGCCAATCAAGCAAGCTGCTTTGTCCTGGATGGTGTCAAGCTTCCTAGTGTCTGGATTCCTAGTGTCTGACCTGCTCTCGTAACCACAATATTTAAATGGCAAGTCCAGTTCGGTTTCTGCTCAATAGTAACCCCAGGATGTTGACTGTGGGGAGTAACGTGCATATCATTGAATGTGATGGTAATGGTTAAATCCTCTCTTGTTGGAGATGATTTAACCTGGTATTTGTGATATTAAATGTTTCAGCCCAAATCTGGATATTGACAAGGTTTTGCTGCATTTGGATGTGGGACGACTTCAGTATCTGGTGAGTCGTTAATGGTGCTAAACGTTGTACAGTGAACATCCCTACTTCTGACCTTTATGGAGGAGGGAAGATTATTGAGGAAGCAGTTGATAGTTGGACCAAGGTCAAAATCCCAGAGGAATTCCTGCAGAAATGTCCTAGAGATGACCTATTGCCCTCCAACCTCCACAACCATCTTTTGTGTTCGACTCCAGTTTTGCTAGAGCTTCTTGATGCCACATTATCAAATGCAGCACCTCTGGAATTTAGTTCTTTTTCTTGTTTGAACCATAGCTGCAATGAGGTCAGGGGCTAAACAGCCCTGGTGGAACCTAAACTAAACAGTGAGCAGATCATCACTAAGTAAGTGCTGATTGATGGCACTGTTGATAACCCATTCCATCATTTCGCTGGTGATCAAGAGTAGACTGATGGAGTAATAATTGGTTGGATTAGATTTGTATCAAAAACAACTTGTGCACGAGGCAATTTTCATTGTTGGATAGATGCCAGTATTGTAGCAGTACTGGAACAACTTGGCTAGGCATGCTTTAAGTCCTAGAGCACACAACATTCCAACATACTCAAAACCCATAGTATTTGCAATATCTAGTGCCTTCATTCATTTCTTGATAACTCATGTTGTGAAGCCACACCACAGGACAACTTGTGCCAAACAACATGAACACCTCATTGTTATCTATGCCTGGTGCTGCTCCTGGCATGTCCTGGTTGATCCCCTAGTTTGATGGCAAGGGTAGAGTGGGGGATCTGTCAAACAATGAGATTGCAGATTTTGCACTATAATTCTGCTGCTGACAGCCCAACACACCTCTCAGATGCCCAGTCTTGATTTAATAAGTCTTTTTGAAGTCAAACACATCAGCAACAGTGCGACAAAATGCTGGTACCTTCAATGTGAAGATGGGACATATCTCCATAGGCACTATGCAGTCATCTTTTTTACCAATATGGTTATGGACAGAAGCATCCATGGCAGGCAGATCAGCGAGGATGAGTTCAAGTAACTTTTTCTTTCTTGTTGGTTCATCTCTGTCCTGAGTTTTCAATCACAACATATTTTCCTAAACCGTTTTGTTTCAATTTTATCTTGTGTGACCTTCCAAGAAGAACCAGGAAGCCAAAACATTAACAGCAGGAGCTTTATTAAGGAGATGTTTACTCGACAGGCAGCAGTTTCCCACCCAAAATGGCTGAAGTCATTATGTCACATGATCAGACCCAAAGTGACAGTCCACCATACTTTTCAAACACAAGGATAATTTATGCATGACATTTAACCTAAAGCAGGGAAAACTCTGAACACTGTGGATTTGGCATTTGATGGTAGTGAGGACATATTACATAGAAAAGATGTAAATATTTGAGATCAATCACAGATGACTGGACCTCTCAAATTTACTCAGCTCTTTTCTTCTTAACCATACGTACAAAGTGCAAGATGAGCTTAAAATTTGTACTGGGAGAACGGAGATCAATCCCAACTGATCTTCCAAAGAGCACAGCATTTTTCACGATATTATTTAAAAAGGACTTACATTCATAGAGTGCTTTTCATGAATATGGATTATAAATTGCTTTGATCTGTCCAATGAGATAAAAACAGAAGACGTTTGAAATCCTCAGGAGGTCAGACAGCACCAGTGTATACAAACAGTAAATGGCTGACGTCAATGACTTTTCATCAGAATTTGTGCCTGAACTCTCAGCTTTGTTCCTCTATCCATTGTGTATTTCTAGTGATTTGGAGATGCCGGCGTTGGACTGGGGTGCACAAAGTTAAAAATCATACAACACCAGGCTATAGTCCAACAGAACCACCTGATGACGGAGTGGCGCTCCGAAAGCTAGTGTGTTTCCAATTAAACCTATTGGACTATAACCTGGTGTTTTGTGATTTTTAAACTTTGTATTTCCAGTATCCACAATCTTATACTTCTGTTACACTCAGTGAAGTACTCTTGAAGCATAAATCGCTGTTAAAATGTAGAAAGCAGAGCAGCTATATAGCACATAGCAAACCCCTGCAAACAGTAACGTGGTGATGACCAAACATTGCAGTATTGATCAAGGTCACAACACTGGAACTAACTCTCTACTCTTCTTCTGATAGCATCACAGGATTGTAAGCAAATGAAGGCCTTCAAATACCATCAAACTGCAGAACTCTTGGCATATCATTTGCTGGACAGCGTTTACTGGAGAAGGCTTTCTTTAATGCAAGAGTTGAAATAAATACTTTCTCAACATGAGCAGAACAAATTTATAATACTCTGTAGTTACCCCAGCCTCAAAACAAAGGCAGGGATATCTGCTCTGATAGCTCCCAAGTTTGAATATCGATTGAAAGGTCTATGACAAAGTCAAACACAGCTCACCCCTTCAAAGGTTTCCCCACAGCAGTGACACCAAAAACACTTGAGTAAACATTGTGCAGCATCACCAATTTGATTCAATTTGATTTTTTCCATGGTTTCTGGAAATACTCCCATTCATTTAGCACCAGTTCTTCAAGGTCAGTGTTTCAGCCATCAAGTGTATAGAAAGATTGCATGCTGGTCATATGCTTACATTTTGACAGATTTGTACGCTCGAATTCAAGAGCATTACTTGCAAATGAGTAATTTCCCATTTTGTACCAAGAGCAATCCGCCTCCAAAAGGACAGGTACAGCATGGGGTTCGATACAAAGTAAAGCTACCTCTACTCTTTTAACCTGAATGGAAAACTGCCTTTACTCTTTTAAACCAAAAGTAAAAAGGCCCCTAAATTCTGCCCTATCAAACACTTCCAGGACAGGGACAGTATAGGCTTAGATACACAGTAAACCTCCCTCTACTCTTAAACCAGAAGTAAACCGAAAGTAAAACTCCCTTGACAGTGTCCCCATTGAACACTCCCGGGAAAGAAACAGCATGGGGTTAAAATACAGAGTAAAGCTTGCTCTACTCGTTTAAAGAAACGACACTAAAAGGATAGCTCCCTCTATACTGTCCACATCCAACACTCCCCACAGCTTATATCAGCCTCAAAATAACAGGAAGACAAGTTTGCAGTTTTCCCCACAAGTTACCCCCGCGAGTTAGAAAACTGCCAATTTATTGCTAAATAATGGGCAATGAAGTGTTGTAGTTTGGGCACTAGAAAGTGGATGGGAACAATGTAAATTCCTTTCACACTGGATTCATATTGCTGCCATTACATGCATGTCACTCATCCATCTTTAACAGAACATTACAGAGTTTTTTTTTCCCCTAATGCCGAAAGGAAAATGTAGCTAAGATTTTGCACAGGGGTTATCATATCTTAGACTAGTGATCCTAAAGTTAATCAAATAGAAAGTTGCTTAAAAAAAAGCGAGAGCGAGAGCGAGAGCGAGAGCGAGAGCGAGAGAACCTGCACAGTTACCGCCTTTGCTGTTTGAATTCGTGTATCGCTGGACATCGGAGTGCATCTGGGAAAATTAACAAACAGTGAAATTTACAATTGATCTTGGAGGAACTGTTGGGCAAAGTTCACAGCACAGAATCAGATAAGTTAATTGTTGTTTTAAGTCTGTCCAAGAGAAAGGCTGCAGTAGTGAGTATAGTGGATTCTTTGTTGATTATATGTTTTTGGAGACAAGTCTCTTGATTAAACTTAAAATATAAGCCATAGCTATTAATTTAATCTGGGGCAGTGTTTGTACTGGAATAAGACGGTGTTATTTTCTGGGTTTTTAGATCACGAAGGAGCAAAAATGGCTTTTGCAGTGATATGTACTTCTTGTCAGATGTGGGAGTTTAAAGAGAGTTTAAGGGTTACTGCAGATTATATCTACCATAAATGCTGTTGGATGCGAATCTGATCAGATCGAGTGGATCGGTTGGAGAGAGAGATAGAAGCGATGAGGAATTTGCAACAACAGTATGCGATGGACGGCAGTTATAGGAAGAAGGAGGGGAAAAGTCTCAGGTACAGTCACATAGATGGGTTAACTCCAGGAAGGGTGAGAGAGGTCGGCACATAGGGCAGGAGTCTTTTGTGGATATACCCATTTCAAACAGGTATGCGGTTATGGAAAATGTAGGGGGTGATGGATTATCAGGCGAACGGAGCACGAACTGCCAAGTTTCTGGCATTGAGACTGGTTCTAATGCAATGAGGGGTATGTCGGCTTCCAAGAGATAAAGTGTGTTCGGGGATTCTGTAGTCCGATGTACAGACAGAAGTTTCTGTGGCCAGCAGAGAAAAAGCAGAATGGTGTGTTGTTCCCCTGGTGCCAGGATCAAGGATATCTCAGAGAGGGTGCAGAATGTTCTCACAGGGGAGAGGGGCCAGCAGGAGGTCATTGTCCACATTGGAACCAACGACATTGGAAGGGAAAAGGTTGAGACTCTGAAGGGAGATTACATAGAGTTAGGCAGAAATTTTAAAAGGAGGTCCTCAAG
>NC_057752.1:10896017-10912759 GCF_004010195.1 Chiloscyllium plagiosum
CAATTCTGGTCTCCTTCCTATCGGAAAGATGTTGTGAAACTTGAAAGGGTTCAGAAAAGATTTACAAGGATGTTAGACCATAAGACTTAGGAGTGGAAATAAGGCCGTTCGGCCCATCGAGTCCACTCCGCCATTCAATCATGGCTGATGGGCATTTCAACTCCACTTACCCGCATTCTCCCTGTAGCCCTTAATTCCTTGTGACATCAAGAATTTATCAATCTCTGCCTTGAAGACATTTAGCGTCCCAGCCTCCACTGCACTCTGCGGCAATGAATTCCACAGGCCCACCACTCTCTGGCTGAAGAAATGTCTCCGCATTTCTGATCTGAATTTTCCCCCTCAAATTCTAAGGCTGTGTCCACGGGTCCTAGTCTCCTCGCCTAACGGAAACAATTTCCTAGCGTTCGCCCTCTCCAAGCCATGTATTATCTTGCAAGTTTCTATTAAATCTCCCCTTAATCTTCTAAACTCCAATGAATACAATCCCAGGATCCTCAGCCGTTCCTCACATGTTAGACCTACCATTCCAGGGATCATCCGTGTGAATCTCCGCTGGAGATGCTCCAGTGCCAGTATGTCCTTCCTGAGGTGTGAGGACCAAAAGTGGAAACAGTACTCCAAATGGGGCCTAACCAGAGCTTTATAAAGTCTCAGTAGCACAACGGTGCTTTTATGTTGCCAGGGTTGGAGGTTCTGTGCTATAGGGAGAGGCTGAACAGGCTGGGGCTGTTTTCCCTGGAGAGTCAGAGGCTGAGGGGTGACCTTATAGAGGTTTACAAAATTATGAGGGGCACAAAGTCTTTTCCCTGGGGTGGGAGAGTCCAGAACTCGAGGGCATAGGTTTAGGGTGAGAGGGGAAAGATACAAGAGAGACCTACGGGGCAACTTTTTCACGCAGAGGGTGGTACGTGTATGGAATGTGCTGCCAGAGGATGTGGTGGAGGCTGGTACAATTGCACCATTTAAGAGGCGTTTGGATGGGTATATGAATAGGAAGGGTTTGGAGGGATATGGGCTGGGTGCTGGCAGGTGGGACTAGGTTGGGTTGGGATATCTGGTCGGCATGGACGGGTTGGACCGAAGGGTCTGTTTCCATGCTATACATCTCTATGACTATGATAAGATCAAACGTACTCAGCTAATAATTAAACAACATGCCGGCCATAGGCAAGTTTGTCAGAAGTGGAAGGAGAAATATTTGCATTTCAGATTCTAATTGGTATCCTGTTCATTTTTTTTTTAAAACGGATTCATAGGAGACCCGCGTCACTGTACAGAGGCAGGGATAGCAGTAGGTGTACATACATAATTTTTGGCCATCCCTAATCAGCCAGAGGACAGTTAAATGACAACATGTGGGCGACACCAGGTAAGACATCAGTGAACCGGATGGGTTTTTACAACATTCAACAATGGTTGCATGGTCACTGGACTTTTAATTAAAGGTTTTTATGGAATTCCAATCCCATTTGAACCCAGGTTCCCAAACAGTAACTACTTCTCTGGATTACTTGTCCAGCAACGATACCACGATGTTATCACCTCTCAATGTTTTCAGTGTTCAATGAAATGGCTGGTTTTAGCTGAAGATGGTACAATTGCAACATTTAAAAGGCATCTGGATGGGTATATGAATAGGAAAGGATATGGGTCATGGATACCTGGTCGGTACGGAGGAGTTGGAGCAAAAAGAGGTCTGTTTCCATGCTGTGTATTTCTATGACAAAATACACAAAATCAACTGATAAATTTCAACTACTCCAGTAAGTCTTTGCAACACTAGCCGCTATCAGTTCTGCACCTGATTGTTTCCATTCACCAAGCTTCGTTCATTCTTTTCAGCCATCCGATTATATCCTACATTTCTGTTTTTGTCCCACCATTCCCAAATAAGGGTTTCGTCACTCCAGTCAGCTGCAAATCTTCCCATGCAACGACACTGAATCTAGTCAGTGAAATCACATTTTCAAACATTGTTCCATTGCAGGTGTGTGCGCACGTGGGGTGGGGGTGGTGGCTGTCAGTTCACGTAGATAGCAAGCTCTTTATTGAACGTGTCTTTGGGAATTCTGTTGTTATCGATTTGGCTCACTGGATTCAACCAATAGAGTTGTCGCTCATTGAAGATACGAGTGACTAATATGCTGAGGATGCAAGCCTAGTGCATGCAGAGTTTTGTATGTTTGGTTAGTTTGCCTTGGTAACTTTGACTCAAGCTCTTGACAATCCTGGTGCTGATTTGGCATCAAGGGAGTGGTTGCCAGTAATTGTTGATCCAAGATCCAAGAGAAAAAATGGGAAGTTCTTCTCCAACTGCAGAAGATCATCTAACCCAAGGGACCAGAACAATCAGATGGTAGATTCCCCAAATGACTCAGCTACTACCAACACAATTATGATGGGGAACTCTTGGAAACCTGACTGGCTCTTAGCTGAATGTTTGAAAGACAAAGTCTCCTGATGCCCCTTTACAACTGTGGGAAAGTCACTAAAAGCCCAAGGCAATCAGTATGGACTGCATCAAAACCATTTTGGATTTAGACACCCTCATTTGAGATGATAATTGAGAATGGCAAACGCTCACACTCTAAATATATTGAAACAGTACCGGCAAAAGCAAAAATTAGCCCTCTGATTCAAGTACCTATTAGGAACAGTTCAAGACAATCAGTATAGCCTTATTGGGGGAGATCACGGGTGACAAAGTTGACTGAACTTTGAGGTGGTGACTAGGTTTTGTGGATGAGGGAGTACAGTTGATGTAGTCTACCTGGACTTCGTTAAGGCTTTTGACAAGATGTCACCCTCTGCTGAAGAAGGTAACAGTCCTTGGGATTCATGGCAATTCAGCAAATTGGATCGAAAATTGGCATTTTTGGCAAGAGGCAGAGGGTAATAGCAGAAGATTGTTTGTGTGATTGGAAGCCTGTGTCCAGTGTAGTAACCCAGGTTCAATTCTGGATCACTTGCTGTGTGTACTGTACATCAATGACCTAAGCATAGGTATATGTGGTTTTATCACAAAGTTCATGGATGACAAAAATTAGTTGTATGGTTAATAGAGAGGAAAACTTAGATTACAGGGCAACAGATTACAGGCTGGTCAGAAAATAACAAGTGGAAACTGTGAAGTAATGCATTTTGAGAGGACTAACAAGCATACATTGAATGGCAGGACCTAAGGAAGTACATACAGTCAGAGGAAATGGGGGCTTTACTGATGGGATGACCTTCATCTGAACTGTGCTGAGACTAGTGTCCTGGTGAGTTGTAAACAGTCTAGAGGGCTTTCAACTAAATCGCTGAGGGCTAGGGAAGATTCAAGTAAGCGTATGGCATGATAAACTGAAAGAGAGGACTAAGCAAGTGAGCAAGGTTGCAATAAAGGAAATGATAATTAAATCAAGGCAGGATGGTGCAGAACATATAAATAAGGCTAGAGGTTGCAAAACCAGTAAAAAGACAGTGTTAAAGGTCCTGCACCTGAATGCTTGTTGCATTTGTAACAAAATGGATAAATTGACAGCTCAAATAGAAATAAATACATTTGATCTGATCGCCACGACACAAACATGACTACAGTACAACTAAAGCTGGGACCCACATATTCAATGACACGACATGTTGGGAAAACAAAAAGCTATGAAAAGGTAAGAGAGGTTGCTTTGGTAAATGAAGTATGACATCAGTACAATAGAGAGAGATGAACTACGATCAAAATGTAGAATCAATTTAAGTAAACATAAGAAATGGTGAAGAAGTGATCTGTGTGACGAGTTTATTGTTTCCCCCCCTTCCCCACCAACTGTAAAATAGAGGAAACAAGGAACTGTAACTGGGCTCGAGAAAGGCATACAGGGAATTTACAAACATCCATCTTGCGAACGTGATCTCATACAGGAGTGCAATCTTAAAGATCGGACACATCTTTATCATACATACGAATAACTCTTTTATATCATCCTGCATTGCGTTCCAACCTGCGTATAGACCTGCTTACGAACATACTCCAGAACGGAACCCATTCACAACTTGGAGACTGCCCATACTGATAATCGTGGCTGAGTTTTATCTATATATAATGACTAGATAAATCAGACTAGCAAAGGTAACCTGGAAGAGGAGTTCATCAAGTGTTGTTAGCATGGATTCTTAAAGTGAAACAGTGTAAAGTCAACCAGAGAGAGAAGGCTACTTTAGATCTGGTAATGTGCAACGAGGCAGGATTAAAGGACCTCATAGTAAAAGGGCCCATAGGGAGCAGTGAACATAACACAATTTTGCATTCAATTTGCAGGAAAGAAGAGTGGACCCAAGATGAGTCTTTCAGACTTTTAAATAGAGTCATAGAGATGTACAGCACGGAAACAGACCCTTCAGTCCACCTCGTCCATGCTGACCAGATATCCTAAATTAATCTAGTCCCATTTGCCAGCACTTGGCCCATATCCCTCTAAACCCTTCCTATTCATTTTTCCATCCAGATGCCTTTTAAATGTTGTATTGTACCGGCCTCCACCACTTCCTCTGGCAGCTCATTCTATACACGCACCACCCTCTGTATGAAAAAGTTGTCCTTAGGTCCCCTTTAAATCTTACCCCTCTCACCCTAAACCTATTCCCTCAAATTCTGGACTCCCCTACCTCATGGAAAAGACTTTGTCTACTTACCCAATCCATTCCCCTAATGATTATGTAAACCTCTACACACACACACACGCGCACGCACACACGCACGCGCGCACACACACACACACAGAAAGAGACCGCTAAACTGAACTCAAATTATTTTAAGGGACAGATCAGGAGAAATGTATTGGCAAACATTTAAGGTGATATTTCAGAACACTCAATGATAAAATTCCACAAAGACGGAAGGACATTCCATCTGTACTTAACAGAGAAAGCTATAGATTGCATCAAATTGAGAGGAAAAGCATGGTATTCTGAGAAAATTAAGACACACTGAAGAATGGGAGAAAACTAGCTTAAAAATCAAATATACCTATGAATCTATATTGGTATTTGAAAAATAAAAAAAAATTGAACATTTGTCCTCCAAACAGAGAAAAGGAGAGTGCACAAGCAAAAGAGGGGGGAGTGAGGAGTGAGAGTGAGGGAAATAGCAGTTGAATTGAACAGATATTTTGCATTTATCTTTATTCTACAGGATACAAACGGCTTCCCTGAAACTGTAAAACAAGAGGTGAAAAGGAGTGAAGAACATAAGAAATTACATTCACCAGTGAAAGGGGACTGCGAAAATTGAGGATTAATAGCTGACAAGTCGACAGGTCCTGATGAACTTCATACTAATATCTTAAAACAAGAGGCTGCTGAGCGAGTAGGTGCACTGATTTTAATTTTCCAACATTCCCTCAATCCTAGAAAGGTCCCATCAGATTTGAAAACAGTAAATGTAATGCCTTTATTAAAGAAAGGAGAGAGACAAAAGTAAGAAACTATAATAATTAAAGCAGTCCACTTCACAACTGTAATTGGGAAAATGCAGGAGGTGATATGAGATACTTAGAAAATCTCAATGCAATCAGGCAAAGTCAACATAGTTTCGTAAAAAGGAAATCATGTTTGATTAAATTTTATTCAGAGTTCTTTGAGGAAATAATAATTAAGTGGATAAAGGGGAACCTGCGCACCTGGATTTCCAAAATGCATTGTAGATATGCCAAAAGATTGTGACGCAAAGGTCCATGGTGGGGTAGGTGACATAATAGCATGGATTGAGGATTGGATAGCTAACGGGAAAACAGATTGATATAACTCAGTCATTTTCAGGGTGGCAAAATGTAATGAGTGATGGGCACAGGAATCAGTGCTGAGGCCTTACTATTTACAATCTGTATCAATGACTGGATGAAGGAACCGACTACATAGTTACCAAATTTGCTGATGACAAGGACAGGTAAATTATGAAGAGCACATAAGGAGTCTACAAAGGGATATAGGTAGGTTAAGTAAGTGGGCAAGGAAATTGGCAGAGAGAATAAAACATAGGAATGTATGAGTTTGTCCATTTTGGCATGAAGAATAGAAAAGCAGCATATTATTTACATGGAGAGAGATTGCAGATCTTTGTCCTGTACATGAAAAGTTAGTATGCAGGCATAGCAAGTGATTGTGGAAATAAAGTTAACTTTGTCATTTCTTGCACAAGGAATGCATAAAAATAAGAATACTTTGTTACAGTTATATAGGGTGTTGGTGAGACCAAATCTATATTACTGTATTCAGTACTAGGTTCCTTATTTAAGAAAGGACATTACACCAGAAGCAACCCAGGGTAGGTTCATGTTATTGAAACCCAAGATGAAGGGGCGACCTTATGAGGAAAGGTTAGACATTTGAACCCATAACAATTTGAGTTTAGAAAATAGGAGGGGTAAGCTTATTGATCCCTTGAGGACTTGACAGGGTGGTGTTGGAAGTAAGTTTCTCTTTGTGAGAGAAATGAGAACGAGGGTATTATTTAAACACAAGACAGAGACAAAGAAAAATTTGTTCTTGGTGTCATGAGTCTATAGAATTATCTTCCCCAGACAGTGAAGGAGGTAAGGTCATTGAATATCTTTAAAGGAAGAGGTAGACAGATTCTTGACTATGAAAGGTATAACAAGTGGGCAGCAGACGGGAGTTAAATCTACAGTCAGATCAGTCATGATTTTACTGAAAAGTAGAGCAGGCTCAGGAGCCAAAAGACACAATTATATTTGTATGTTTGCGTGGTTGCAGGATCTTCTCGTAATTAAATTAGTTGCTGTGTTTTTCTAAACTACATCAATGTCTGTACTTCAAAACCATTTCATTAGCTACCAACAGCTTCAGAACATTGTGGAGATGAAAGATGTGACATAAATGCATGTTCGTTTGAACAAAATGAACACAACTATGCCTCAAGCCCTTTGGTGTGCATGGAACTCTGAAGAATGATCACTGGTCATTTGGCTTTTTTTTTTAAATTCACTCATGGGAATCACTGGCAAGGCCAGTATTTATTGACCCCCATCCCTTCTTGTCTTTGAGAAGGTGGGGGTGAGCTGCATTCTTGAACTGCTGCAGTCCATGTGCTGTAGGTTGACCCACAATGTCGTTAAGGAGGGAATTCCAGGGTTTTGACCCAGCGACAGTGAAGTAACAACGATACATCTCCAAGTCAGGATTGTGTGTGGCTTAGAGGGGAACTTGCAGGGGATGGTGTCCCCTTGTATCTGTTGCACTTGTCCTTCGAGATGCAAGTGGTCATGCATTTGGAAGGTGCTCAGGAGCTTTTGTGAATTTCTGCAGTGCATCTTGTAAATGGTACACACTGCTGCTACTTAGTGTTGATGGCGGTGGAGGGAGTGGATGCTTGTAGATGTGTGCCAATCAAGCGGGCTGCTTTGTCCTGGATGGTGTCAAGTTTCTGGAGTGTTATTGGAGCTGCACCCATCCAGGCAAGTGGAGTGTATTCCAGCATACTCCTGACTTTTAAGCATACAGCAAGGAAACAGGCCTTTCAGCCCAACTCATCCATGCGGCCAGATATCCTAAACTAAATTCGTCCCATTTGGGCGTGTTTAGCCCATATCCCTCTAAACCTTTCCTATTCACGTACCTTCCAAATGTCTTTTAAATGTTGTAATTGTACCTGCCTTGAGTACTTCTGCTGGCAACTCGGCCCATGTACCCACCAACCTGTGAAAAAGCTGCCCCTCAAGTTCCTTTTAAATCTTTCCCCTCTCACCTTAAACCTATGCCCTCTAGTTTTCAATTCCCTTACTGAAATATCTGATTGCCTGTCACAAATTCACAGTACATAGGCTCTGACCAGCAAGTTCAGAACCAAGTCTGAGAAATGAGGTAACTCTTTGAACCTCCTGCTTATTTTATCCTTTTTTTGTGTCTTCATTTATTCCCATAGCCTATGGAGACCTCCTGAATCTACTGTTCATATATGTCAGCCAAGGCTCCCTAATGGCTACGGTTAAAAACCCCAATCAAGGATCTCAATGAGATCCACCTAACCCTTATTCTAATCACTACACAACCCTTGGGAAACAACTTTGGCCATTCACCTTATCTGTGCTCCTCATGATTTTATAAACCTCTATAAAAGGTCACCCCTCAGCCTCCTATACTCCCAGGGAAAAGAATTTCCAGCCTCTTACGTACCCTGTAAATGGTGGATAAACTTGGGGAACTCGGGAGTGGAGTTACTCGTCACGGTATTCCTAACCTTTGATTTACTCTGGTAGCCACTGTGTTTATGTGAGGAATCCAGTTGAGTTTCTGGTCAATGGTCAGTGGGGGAATTCAGTGATGGTAACATGACTGAATGTCAGAGGGTATTGTCTCTTTTGTCTCTTCAGCAAGGACATACATGGATTCAGAGTCATAAAAACTGCAATACCAAAAAAGACCAAAGAACATTATTTCATCTTCTGCTAACCTGGTGTGATACAGTGAGATTGAGTTGCTAATCAATGATTATCTACAATTGAGAAAGGAGAAGTTTGATCATAGGCTCCATAGTTTACTGTGGAGAAGGATATGGAAATTATAGAACATAAGGAAATAAATAGCGACATCTTGAAAAAACTGCCCACATCAGAGGTGGTAGTACTGGACATCTTACAACATATGAAGATGGATAAGTCACAGGACCTGATTAGGTGGACCCTAGAACTCTGTGGGAAGCTAGGGAAGTGATTGCTGGGATCCTTACCATGATACTTGTATCATCGATAGTCACAGGGGTGGTGCTGGAAGACACGAGGTTGGCTAACATCGTGCCACTATTTAAGAAAGATGGTAAGGAAAAGCCAGGGAACTTTTGATCGGTGAGCCTGACATTAGCGGTGGGCAAGTTGCTGGGAGGAGATCCTGAGGGACAGGATGTACATATATTTGGAAAGGCAAGGACTGATTAGGGATAGTCAACATGGCTGTGTGGGGGAAATAATGTCTCACAAACTTGATTGACTTTTTTGTAGTAGTAACAAAGTGGATTGATGAAGGCAGAGCAGTGGACTTGACCTATACGGATTTCAGTAAAGCATTCGACAAGGTTCCACATGGTAGACTGGTTAGCAAGGTTAGATCACAAGGAATCCAGAGAGAACTATACATCTGGATACAAAACTGGCCCAAAGGGGAAGACAGAGGGTGGTGGTGGAGGATTGCTCTTCAGACTGGAGGCTTGTGACCAGTGATGTGCCACAGCGATTGGTGGTACATCCACTGCTTTTTGTCATATTCATATAAATTATTTGGATGTGAACACAGGAGGTATGGTTAGTAAGTTTGCAGATGACACCAAAAGTGGTGGTGTAATGGACAGCTAAGGTTACCTCAGAATACAATGGGACCTTAATCAGATGAACCGGTGGGTCAAGGAATGGCAGACGGAGTTTAGTTTAGACAAATGTGAGGTGCAGCATTTTGAAAAGGCAAATCAGGGCAGGACTTATACACTTAATGGTAAGATCCTGGGGAGTGTTGCTGAAGACCTTGGAATGCAGGTTCTTAGTCCCTTGAAAGTAGAGTCACAGGTAGATAGGATAGTGAAGGTGGTCCAAAAGAGAAAATGCTGGAAAATCTCAGCAGGTCTGGCAGCATCTGTAAGGAGAGAAAAGAGCTGACGTTTAGAGTCTAACTGACCCTTTGTCAAAGTGGTGTTTGGTATGCTTGCCTTTATTGATCAGAGCATTGAATACAGGAGTTGGGAGGTCATGCGACAGCTGTACAGGAAACTGGTTAGGCCAATTTTGGAATATTGCATGCAATTCTGGTCTCCCTGCATTCGGAAGGGTGTTAAACTTGAAAGGGTTCAGAAAAGATATCCAAAGATGTTGCTGGGGTTGGAGGGTTTGAGCTATAGAGGCTGAATAAATTGGGACTATTTCCCCTAGAATGTCAAAGGCTGAGGGCTGACCTTAAAAGTTTATAAAATTAAGGACGTGGATAGGGTGAATAGACAAGGTCTCTTCTCTGGGACAGGGAAGTCCAGAACTAGACAGCATAGGTTTAAGCTGAGAAGGGAAAGATTTAAAATGAACTTAAGGGGCAACATTTTCATGCAGAGGGTGGTGAGTGTATATAGAGGCTAGTATAATTGCAACATTTAAAAGGCATTTGGATGGGTATATGAATAGGAAGGTTTGCAGGGATATGGGCCAAATGCTGGCAAATGGGACTAGATTAATTTAGGAAATCTAGTCCACTTGAATGAGTTGGACTGAATGGTCTGTTTCCAAGCTGTACAGCTCTATGACTCTAAGCCCAGGCTTTAAACAGGAAACCCGAACCTTCTTGGATGGAGTGATCTAAAATCGGACCAGAACACTGACCAGTTTATTGCCTGCACAAACATGTGCCACCTACACATGCAACTACCAGCCTTAACTGCACATTGAGAACGTCACCTGGGGAAGATTTCTAATCGCATCCCCACCTCATTTGAAGCCAAGATCACAGAACCTGGTACTCAGACATTTGCGGATTACACGCAGAATTCTACTTTAGGCTGCCTCTCAAGAACACTGATGATTCCTATTTCCAATATGGAACAACCATGTGGAATGCAAGCCGTTAACAACATGAGCCCAACAAGCAGGACCTCATGGAACTACTTCGTACTAAAACTTCATTTGACTGGTCAGTAAGGAACATGCCCCCAATGGTTTCAACATTTCTCCCCCAGTGCCCATTGCTGTGTCCCCGCCCACTGAAGGCCTCCCACCCTCTGGCACCCCACACTCACCGCCTCACACTGGGCTTCAGGCCGACGCCTCAGAAACTCCGCGCTCGGCGCTCGCACCACAAACCGTCCGTTGCCGATCCCCCCCCCACCCCCCCCTCCAAAAAAATAGCAACCCAAGGTTGTGTTTTCGAGAAGTGATGAAGGAAGGAAGATAGGGAGGGAGGGGAAGGGAAAAGGACACAACTAAGGGAATGAGAAAGAAACCAAACTGCGGAAAAATAAAAAGAGAAAAAGAAAGAAAATAATCTGGCCGGCTTCGGCGCCTGCGTACTACGTCACGCTTTCCTGCCCACTCAGTGACGTCAACAGGTGCTCCGTGCTTGTGACATCACCGGTTTGTGCGTAGAGCCCCTGAGAGCCGGCGCTAGTCTCCAGGACGCCCCTTACATTGAGCGGAGGCGCGGCAGGTGTTTCACGCTCGTGTGTTGCTTCAAACGCAATTTTATTCCGTTCCGTCCTGTCAATCAATGATTCTTCATTGCAACATTTGTACACCTTGGCTTCCCGTAATCCAATAGCATGGATTGACTCACCTCAGGCGTTGCCACAAACCAACAGTTTTTACTCAGGGTAGTAGTATTTGATTCCTTCGTCATTGAATGCCGAGTTTTTACTCAGTCACCAATTTTATACAGCATTTGATATTTAATTTCATTAATTTAATTGCAATCAATGTCCCCTTGTGTGCACACATCAGACATGAACATGCATTTACTTTGTGGGTGGTTGTTGAATCCCCAGGAATGTCAAGGGGGCAGGGGAGGAGGTTGTCTCCTATTGGTGATGGTCATTGCCTGGCATTTGTGTGGTGCAAATATTATTTGCCACTTGTCAGCCCAAGCCTGGATGTTGTCCAGATCTGAGGAAGGGGTACCAGACCTGGAACATTAACTGATTCCACTCCACAGTTGCTGCCAGACCTGCTAAGCTTTTCTGGGAGAAAGTGAGGACTGCAGATGCTGGAGATCAGAGCTGAAAATGTGTTGCTGGAAAAGCGCAACAGGTCAGGCAGCATCCAGGGAACAGGAGAATCAACGTTTCGGGCATAATCCCTTCTTCAGGACAATTTCCTCATTCCTGAAGAAGGGATTATGCCCGAAACGTCGATTCTCCTGTTCCCTGGATGCTGCCTGACCTGCTGCGCTTTTCCAGCAACACATTTTCAGCTCTGCTAAGCTTTTCTAATAATTTCTATTTTTGTCTGATTTACAGCATCCCACAGGGCTTTCGGTTTTTATTGTCCAGATATTGTTGCATTTGAATATGAACTCCTTCAGTATCTGAGGAGTCGCAAATGGTGCTGAACATTGCACAATCATCAGTGAATTTCACCACTTCTGACCTGTTGATGACTACAAGGGAAGGACAATGATGGAGTAGCTAAGGATGGTTGGGGCCATGATGATAAGAGGGCCATGAAAAGGGAAATCTTGTGGGATAGCTGTAGTTTCCCTAACTGTGGACTGGGAGGCCTAGGTTCAAATCTCACCTACCCCAGAGATGTAACATCTCTGAACAGTTTTTTTTTCATCTACCCACAGCAACCCCTGCAGAGATGTCCTAGCCTTGAGATGACTAATCTCCAATAACCACAATCATGGTCTTCTGTGCCAGGTATGACTCCAAACAGCAGTTTTCCCACAATGCCCATTTACTTCAGTTTTGCTTAAATCCCTATGCAACACTCAGGGAAATGCACCTATAAATGCACCTACCACCGTTAAAAATTGCACAACACCAGGTTATAGTCAAATAGGTTTATTTGGAAGCACTAGCTTTCGGAGTGCTGCTCCTTCATCTGGTAACATCAGGAGCAGGACCATAAGACACTGAAATTATGAGCATAGATTACAGTAGCATGCAACTGAAAGGATATATTAAACAAACCTAGAGATTGGTGTCTAGCCTAGACAGCGGTTTGTTCAATATATCACTTTCAGTTGTATGACACTGTAATCTTTTGCTATAAATTCTGTGTTTTATGATCCTGTCCTGACGAAGGAGCAGCACTCCAAAAGCTAGTGCTTCCAAATAAACCTGTTGGATTATAACCTGGTGTTGTGTGCTTTTTAACTTTGACCACCCCAGTCCAACACTGGCTCCTCCACATCACCTCAGATGATCTACCTTAGTACAGCTGTGTTTATTTTGTTTGCTAATCCTCCTGCAGTATCTTTGATATTTTAATAAACATCAAACAGTGGAAACCTGAAACAAAAACAAAGTACAAGAAAATCTCAGCAGGTCTGGCAGAATCTGTGAAGCGAAAAACCAAGTTAACATTGAGTACAGAAATGAAAGCAGTTGGGAAATGATGGTATTTACACTGATGGAGGAGGGGGGAGGGAAATTCTACAGGGACCATTCCTTCTGGGGCACCCTGGATAACTCCTCCATTCCCAGTAACTCCTTACAACCCCATGGCACCTTCCCATGCAACCACAAAAGTTGAACATTTTTCTGTTTACCTTCTGCCTTACAATTAAAAGTCTCACACACCTTTCAAGTGAAGCAGTAATTTACCTGCACTTTGCTCAATCTAGTCTATGATGTTCGTTGCTCACAGTGTGGTCTCCTATACATTGCAGAGACAAAATGCAGACAGGGTAACCGCTTTCTGGAACACTGATGTTCTGTCCATTAACATAGTTTTGAACTTCCAGTTGCTTGCTACTTCAACACACCACTGTGTTTCCATGCCAACATTTTTGTCTCAGGCCTGCTGTAGTGCTCCAGTGAAGTTTAGTGCAATCTGGAGGAACACACCTAAATCTTCCACCCGAGTACTTTCAACAGTCAGCATTCAACATCGAGTTTAACAACTTCAGAGTGCGAACACCCCCCTCCACGTTGGTTACCCACTCCCAAACCACAGGACCTGTTCTGCTTGAGTTGCTCCCAGCATGACAAATCCATTTTCAACTCTTCACAGTTCCCATTATCACCTATTCAGCATTTACTTCTTCCCTGGTAGTCTTTTGGCCTGGCATGGCTGCAGCATGGACTTCCGGTCTTCAGGTGATTCCAGAGCGGTCTCCCGGCCTCGAGAACCTGGAGGTGAAGCTCGGCGCAGTTTGGAGTCAAGGCCCAGTGCAGACTGGAGGTTAGGTACCAGTGTGGACTAGGTTAGAAGGGCCATTGCTCGGAACTTTTTAATTTTCTATTTACTAATTTATTCCGACAATCTGCTATGCTGGTCTTTTTATTTCTTTTTTATTTTTCTATTTTTTTTCCTAAGAACATTTAATTAAGAATTTGTACCGAGGTACTTTTGTACTTAAGATGGCGCCATAAGTGGCAGACATGTAAACATTTCACTGTACTCATTTGGATAATAGAGTCAGAGAGATGTACAGCACATAAACAGACCCTTCGGTCCAACCCATCCATGCTGACCAGATATCCCAACCCAATCTAGTCCCACCTGCCAGCACCCAGCCCATATCCCTCCAAACCCTTCCTATTCATATACCCATCCAAATGCCTCTTAAATGTTGCAATTGTACCAGCCTCCACCACTTCCTCTGGCAGCTCATTCCATACACACACCACCCTCTGCATGGAAAGATTGCCCCTAAGGTCTCTTTTATATCTTCCCCCTCTCAGCCCTCTCACACTAAACCTATGCCCTCTAGTTCTGGACTGCCCAACCCCAGGGAAAAGACTTGGTCTATTTACCCTATCCATGCCCCTCAATTTTGTAAACCTCTATAAAGGTCACCCCTCAGCCTCCAACGCTCCAAGGAAAACAGCCCCAGCCTGTTCAGCCCCTCCCTATAGCTCAAATCCTCCAAACCTGGCAACATCCTTGTAAATCTTCTCTGAACCCTTTCAAGTTTCACAACATCTTTCCGATAGGAAGGAGACCAGAATTGCACACAATATTCCAACAGTGGCCTAACCAACGTCCTGTACAGCCACAACATGACCTCCCAACTCCTGTACTCAATACTCTGACCGATAAAGGAAAGCATACCAAACGCCGCCTTCACTATCCTATCTACCTGCGACTCCACTTTCAAGGGGCTGTGAACCTGCACTCCAAGGTCTCTTTGTTCAGCAACACTCCCAAGGACCTTACCATTAAGTGTATGAGTCCTGCTAAGATTTGCTTTTCCAAAATGCAGGACCTCACATTTATCTGAATTAAACTCCATCTGATCAAGATCCTGTTGTACTCTGAGGTAACCCTCTTCGCTGTCCACGACACCTACAATTTTGGTGTCATCTGCAAACTTATTAACTGTACCTCTTATGCTCACATCCAAATCATTTATATAAATGACAAAGTAGAGGACCCAGCACCGATCCTTGTGGCACTCCACTGGTCACAGGCCTCCAGTCTGAAAAACAGCCCTCCACCACCCTGTGTCTTCTACCTTTGAGCCAGTTCTGTATCCAAGTGGCTAGTTCTCCCTGTATTCCATGAGATCTAACCTTGATAACCAGTCTCCTTTGGGGAACCTTGTTGAATGCCTTACTGAAGTCCATATAGATTACATCAACCATTCTGCCCTCATCAATCCTCTTTGTTACATCTTCAAAAAACTCAATCAAGTTTGTGAGACATGATTTCCCACGCACAAAGCCATGTTGACTATCCCTAATCAGTCCTTGCCTTTCCAAACACATGTACATCCTGTCCCTCAGGATTCCCTCCAACAACTTGCCCACCACTGATGTCAGGCTCACTGGTCTGTAGTTCCCTGGCCTTGTCCTTACATCTTTCTTAAATAGTGGCACCATGTTAGCTACCCTCCAGTCTTCCGGTACCTCACCTGTGACTATCAATGATACAAATATCTCAGCAAGAGGCCCAGCAATCACTTCCCTAGCTTCCCACATAGTATATACCTGATCAGATCTTGGGGATTTATCCACCTTTATGCATTTCAAGACATCCTGCACTTCCTCCTCTGTAATCTGGACATTTTTCAAGATGTCACCATCTATTTCCCTATGGTCTATATCTTCCATGTCCTTTCCCACAGTAAATACTGATGCAAAATACTTGTTTAATATCTTCCCATTTTCTGCAGCTCCACACAAAAGCCACCTTGCTGATCTTTGAGGGGCCCTGTTCTCTCCCTCGTTACCCTTTTGTCCTTAATGTATTTGTAAAAACTCTTTGGATTCTCCTTAACTCTATTTGCCTAAGCTATCTTATGTCCCCTTTTTGCCCTCCTGATTTCCCTCTTATGTATACTCCTACTGCCTTTAAACTCTAAGGATTTACCTCCATTCAGCTTTTGAAAGGTCTTGTCTAATACTGTCAAAATTGTCCTTTCTCCAATTTAGAACTTCAACTTTTAGATCTGGTCTATCCTTTTCCATCACTATTTTAAAACAAATAGAATTATGGTCACTGGCCCCAAATTGCTCCCCCACTGACACCTCAGTCACCTGCCCTGCCTTATTTCCCAAGAGTAGGTCAAGTTTTGCACCTTCTCCAGTAGGTACATCCACATACCGAATCAGAAACCTTTCTTGTAAATACTTAAGAAATTCCTCTCCATCTCAACCCTTAACACTATGGCAGTCCCAGTCTATGTTTGGAAAGTTAAAATCCCCTACCATAACCGCCCTATTATTCTTACAGAAAACCGAGATCTCCTTACAAATTTGTTTCTCAATTTCCCTCTGACTATTAGGAAGTCTATAATACAATCCCAATAAGGTGATCATCCCTTTCATATTTCTCAGTTCCACCCAAAAAACTTCCCTGGATGTATTTCCGGGAATATCCTCCCTCAGCACAGCTGTAATGCTATCCCTTGTCAAAAACGCCACTCCCCCTCCTCTCTTGCCTCTCTTTCTGTCCTTCCTGTAGCATTTGTATCCTGGAACATTAAGCTGCCAGTCCTGCCCATCCCTGAACCATGTTTCTGTAATTGCTATGATATCCCAGTCCCATGTTCCTAATCATGCCCTGAGTTCATCTTCCTTCCCTGTTAGGCCCCTTGCACTGAAATAAATGCAG
>NC_057752.1:10913633-10932747 GCF_004010195.1 Chiloscyllium plagiosum
CAAGGGCGGAGGAGCGGGAAGTGGAGGAGATGCGGTGGAGAGCATTGTCGATCACGTCTGGGGGGAAATTGTGGTCTCTGAAGAAGGAGGTCATCTGGGTTGTTCGGTATTGGAACTGGTCCTCCTGGGAGCAGATGCGGCGGAGATGAAGGAAATGGGAATATGGGATGGCGTTTTTACAGGGGACAGGGTGGCAGGTGTAGTCTAGGTAGCTGTGGGAGTCGGTCGGTTTATAGTAAATGTCCGTGTTGATTCAGTCACCCGAGATAGAAATGGAGAGGTCTAGGAAGGGGAGGGAGGAGTCTGAGACGGTCCAGGTAAATTTGAGGTCGGGGTGGAAGGTGTTGGTAAAGTGGATGAACTGTTCAACCTCCTCGTGGGAGCACTAGGCAGCGCCGATAGAGTCATCGATGTAGTGGAGGAAAAGGTGAGGGGTGGTGCCAGTGTAGCTGCGGAAGATGGACTGTTCCACATATGCAGTTTTGTTTGTCAGTCCTACCTTGTTCTCTGCTTTGTCCCTGCCTGCCCTGACTGTTTGACTCGCTTCTGTTCTCAACTGTACCAGTCTCAGATTGAAATCTTTCCACACTATCTCCCTTACTAGTTTAAATCCTCCTGAGCAGCTCTAGCAAATCTCTTTGTCAGTATATTAGTCCCCTTCCAATTTAGGTGCAATCTTGTACAGGTCACTTCTACCCCAAAACATCTTCCAATGATCTAAAATTGTGAATCCTTCTCCCACACACCAGCTCCTCAACCATGCATTCATCTGCTCTATCCTCCTATTCCTGCCCTCACTAGCTCGTAGCACTGGGAGTAATCCAGATATTACTACCCTTGAGGACCTCCTTTTAAATTCCTGCCTAACTCTAAATCTCCCTTCAGAATCTCAACCTTTTCCCTTCCTATGTCGTTGATTCCAATGTGGACAATGACCTCTTGCTGGCCCCTCTCCCCCGTGAGAACATTCTGCACCATCCCAGAGACATCCTTGATCCTGGCACCAGGGAAGCAACACACCATTCTGCTTTTGTGTTGTTGGCCACAGAAACGTCTGTCTGTACCTCAGACTAAAGAGTCTTCTAACACAATTGATCTCTTGTAAGCCGACGTACCCCTCATTGCATTAGAGCCAGTCTCAATACCAGAAACTTGGCTGTTTGTGCTACGTTCCCCTGAGAATCCATCACCCCCTATATTTTCCAAAACAGCATATTTGTTTGAAATGGGGATAGCCACAGAACTGCACTAACTGCCTACCTCTCTTACCGTTCCTGGAGTTAACCCATCTATGTGACTGTATCTGGACTTTTTCCCCTTCCTCAAGCTGCTGTCCATCACACCCCCTTGCTCTTGTAAATTCCTCATTGCCTCTAACTGTGTCTCCAACCGATCCATTTGATCTGATAGGATTCACAACCAACAGCATTTATTGCAGATATAATCCTCAGTAACCCGTAAACTCTCCCTAAATTCCCACATCCGACAAGAAGCGCATAAAGGCCATTTTGGCTCCTTCACAATCTACAGACCCAGAAAATAGCACCATCTTATTCCTCTACAAAACACTGCCCCAGGTTAAATTAATAGTTATGGCTTATATTTTAAGTTGAATCAAGAGACATGTCTCAATAAAGCATATAACCAAGAAAGAACCCCACTCTATTAACTACTGCAGACTTACTGTAAGGCCACATTTAAAAAATATTCACTTATCTGTTTCTGTGCTGTGACCTCCCAAACAGGTTCCTCCAAGATTAGTTGTGAATCTCACTGTTAGTTTTCCCAGATGCACTCCGATGTCCAGCAATACATGAATTCAAACAGCAAAAGCAGTAACTGTGCAGCTTCACTGCTGTCAGTTTCTTTCTCTCTCTCTCTCTCTCCTGCACTGTCCTCATCATGTGCTTCCTTTGTCTGTTCCTCTCGCTTTTAAAACTGCTGTTGTTTTGACTTTTTTTCTCCAAAGTTCCCAAACAAGGGTGGCACAGTGGCTCAGTAGTTACCACTGCTGCCTCACAGCACCAGGGATCCAGGTTCAATTCCCACCTTGGGCAGCTGTCTGTGTGGAGTTTGCACGTTCTCCCAGTGTCTGCGTGGGTTTCCTCCGGGTGCTCTGGTTTCCCTCCCACATTCCAAAGATGTGCACATCAGGTGAATTGGCCATGCTAAATTGCCCGTAGTTACGTGCATTAGTTAGGGGTAAATATCGGATAGGGGAATGGGTCTGGGTGACTTCTCTTCCTAGGGTCGACATGGACTTGTTGGGCTGAAGGGCCTGTTTCCAAACTGTAGGGAATCTAATGCAACAGCATATAAAACAGTAATTGCTGCTCCTGGAATTCGAGAAAATCACCTCCAACACCTAAAATACCTCAAGAAAGGAACAGCCAGAAATTTTTCCCATTCTCCATCTTGGATTACCCAGAATCCATCAATAAAGCTAATTCAGTTCAATTATCAGTAATTCCCTTGTCTGCTTCACTATTTTCTCTCTCTCTCTCTCTCCAAGCACTGTCTCCATCTACTTATCTCACTCCTTCCCCACCCCATCCCTGTTATCAGCAAAAATACCATTACTTCCTAGCTGCTTTCAGCCCTGATGAAGGGTCACTGGACTCAAGACATTAACTCTGTTTTTCTCTCTACAGATGCAGCCAGACCTGCTGAGTTTCACCATTACTTTTTTTTTTTACTTTTCCTTTGACTATTTTGCTCGGTTAATAGTACTCTATATGCCTTTAATGAACTGTTACAAAGTTGGCGTGTGTAAAATTGTAAAAGCACTGCATGGTCCCTTTTTTCTCAGCGCTTAGTGTTAAAATGAATGTCTGATAAGCAGTTTAAAGTGCTGGTGCACAGAGAGAGCCCAAATTGAAACATTTTGTATCGAATGATCAAGCAGCAGGTTGATAGCTCCTTGAAAGTGGAGTCACAGGTAGATAGGATAGTGAAGAAGGCGTTTGGTATGCTTTCCTTTATTGGTCAGAGTATTGAGTACAGGAGTTGGGAGGTCATGTTGCGGCTGTACAGGACATTGGTTAGGCCACTGTTGGAATATTGGATGTTGCCAGGGTTGGAGGATTTGAGCTATAGGGAGAGGCTGAACAGGCTGGGGCTGTTTTCCCTGGAGCGGAGGCTGAGGGGGTGACCTTATAGAGGTTTATAAAATTATGAGGGCCATGGACAGAATAAATAGACAAAGTATTTTCCCTGGGGTAGGGGAGTCCAGAACTAGAGGGCATAGGTTTAGGGCGAGAGGGGAAAGTTATAAAAGAGACCTATGGGGCAACTTTTTCCACACAGAGGGTGGTACGTGTATGGAATGAGCTGCCAGAGAAAGTGGTGCAGGCTGGTACATTTGCAACATTTAAGAGGCATTTGGATGGGTATATGAATAGGAAGGGTTTGGAGAGATATGGGCTGGGTGCTGGCAGGTGGAACTAGATTGGGTTGGGATATCTGGTCGGCATGGATGGGTTGGACCAAAGGGTCTATTTCCGGGCTGTACATCTCTATGACTATATCAGGTGTCCCTGACTTCTTTGATAGTCCCTAGACCTTCCAGAAAATCTTCCAGGTATTTAAGTAGGACTTCACTCAGGCAGACATTTTCTAAATCAAAAAATGTTGGGCCAATCAAGGTGAATCTGTCTCAACCAATTCTGCCCCATCCAACCTGGGCCTGTGCCCTTTACTACAATCAGTGGGAACTGAACCAACTGCTTCTCCTAAGAGACCAGAACCGAAGTTGTACCCTTTAATCTGGAAAGGTTCCCCAGTATAGGTTCTCAGTCTAACCGAGGTCCAACGCAAACTTAAAGGTTGGAGTCCAGAGCAAATTTTGTTAAAGACTGGTTCTACGATCACTGATATGGCTGTGTCAATATTAACCTCCATTAGAACCAGGTGACCATTTAACCATGCGTTAATTTTGATTGGTTCCTGTTTGGATGTTGCTAAGCAATTTAACTGCTCCAAACCAGATGTAAGTGGGCTTTCCAGGGTGTGCTCTCTCCTGAATATCAGCCCAAGAGTTCTCTTACTCAATTTAGGTCTAGTAGGATTCTTTTACTGTCTCGAGTCTGCACACAACTACAATGGCTTACTGGCTTGGAACCAGAAGGAAAAATGTTAACTGTTTGGCCGAGGCTTGAATTTGTTTTGGGGTTTTGCTGTGGGCTGACCTCGACTCCCTCTGTTCAGGATATGGCCTGAGTGAGGCTGTGTAATTGCCGTCACTCAAATAGTATCCCCCAAACTCAGTCGGCCTGGCGAGGGAGTTCACTTCCATTGGAATACCCTGTAACTCATGCTCCATTTGCCAAATTTCCTAATGACAACGCCAGTTGTAGGGCCTGTTTGAAGTCCAGTTGGGCTTCAACTAGTGGGGACTTTTGCATGGATACATTAATCCCACATCCCAAATGGGCTCTTAGCATCTCATTAAGAGTTACATCAAAAACTCATGCCTCTGCCAGTCATCATCACCTCATCAAAAATCCCAATCCTGATTCCCCTGGTTCTCAAATTGCCAAGTAAAATCAATAGTGATTCAGAATTAGATGAGGCATGGGGTCATAATATTCTTGAACTAAATCTGTTAACTCTTGAAAAGTTTTAGTATCTGCTGGTGCCTCAGGGGAAGTTAGATTCCTAATAACTGAAAAAACCTATTGGTCCACAAACTGTCAGGAGAATTGCTTGTTGCTTTTTATCTGCCCCAATATTATTGGCAGGATCAAATAAGTCAAGCTTCCCAAAAAATGGCATAATGCCAGAAATGCTTACCCCAATACAAAGTTGACTGTTGCCAGCAAAATTTCTTCAGGAGCCTATTTTCTTCTCTCGTTGCCACGGAAATAACTTCCCAGAGGCCAATATCCTGTCACCAAGTCACCCTTTTGTTTTGTGCAAAGTCCCTGACACTGACTCAGCTCCCTTAGAGCCAGCTCTTAGAGTGAGCAGAACCTCTGACGCTCTTGTTTCTGTTTTTCCCCAGTCAGTCCCATTATTCATTATGCCATTGTCCTGCAAATCTATTTCTTTCAATGGCACATCCAACTTCTTTTTGAAATCTCTGACTGGCTCTGCTTATATGTCGATATAGCAATTTAGTTGTCCCGTGAAAAGGGCATCTGGTTAAAGGTGATTTAGGGTGTGCTTCCAAAATTCTAGAATAACTCTAGCACCTAAACAATAATAATGTAATTTGATTAAAGTGAGGTGTTAAGCAAATTTAAAACGTATACCACTTTTGTCCATAAATAGCACAGAGACACTCCTGTTTCTTTTTTTTTGTAAGACTCCTGTTTATTATTTTTTGCTGTGTGAACTCCTGTTCTTTTTTTTTAAATTTAACCCCCACACTACCGCCTAACTGCGGTAGTGCTCCTCTCCTGATTATATATTTTTTCTTTTTCTTTTATTTAACCTCCACACTACCGCAGTTAGGCGGTAGTGCTCCTCTCCTGATTATATATATTTTTTCTTTTTTTTTTTTAAATTTAACCCCCACACTACCACCTAAGTGCGGTAGTGCTTATCTTACACTCCTGTTTCTTTTTTTTTGCAGTCACCTGTTTATTTTTTTTCTTTCTTTTGTTTTCTTTTTTTTTTCTTTTTTTTCTTTAATCTCCTGTTTATTTATTTTTTTTTCTTTTTTAACCCCCACACTACCACCTAAGTGCGGTCGTGCTTATTTTACACTCCTGTTTCTATCTGTCAGCCAAGGCTCCCTGATTGGATCAGGTTAATAGCCCCAGTCAGGGAACGTATCTTTTATGAGGTCCATTTGGACTACCTCATTACAATCACCATAACTTAATTGCTCAGACCACCGGATATAAGAATTAGTACATCATATTGAGGTTGTATAGGATGTTGGTGAGACAACTTTTGGAGTACTGTGAACAGTTTTGGTCGTCCTGCTATAGGAAGGATATAATTAAATTGGAGAGGGTTCAGAAAGGATTTACCAGAACGTTGCTGGGACTGGAGGGTTTGAGTTATAAGGAGAGGCTGGATGCCCAGGGGCTTCTTTTACTGAAGCATAGGAGGCTGAGGGGTGACCTTATAGAGGTTTATAAAATCATGAGGGGCATGGATAGGGTGAATAGCAGAGGTCTTTTTCCCAGGGTGTGGGAGTTCAAAATTAGGGGTATGTTTTTCAGGTGAGAGGGGAAAGATTTAAAAAAGGACCTGAGGAGCAACTTTTACACACAGAGGGTGGTTTGTATGGGGAATGAATTGCCAGAAGAACTGGTAGATGCAGATACAGTTAAAACATTTCAAAGACATTTGGACAGGTACATGAATAGGAAAGGTTTAGAGGGATATGGGCTAAACACAGGCAAGTGGGACTAGTTTAGTTTGGGAAACTTGGTCAGCAGGGATGAGTTGGACTGAAGGATCTGCTTCCTTGTTGCATAACTCTATGGTTCTATAACCTTCTGCATAGCTTGCTGAAGCTGCACGTTAGTCTTCAGTGATTTGTCAATGAGGACCCCCATGTCCCTTTGTACAGGCTTAGTGGTTAGCACTACTGACTCACAGTGCCAGGGACCCAGGTTTGATTCCAGCCTCTGGTGACTGTCTGTGTGGGATTTGCACATTGTCCCCATGCCTGCATGGGTTTCCTCCCACAGTCCAAAGATGTGCTGGTTAGGTGACTTGGCCATGAGAAATTGCCCATCATGTTCAAGGATGTGTCGGTTAGGTGCATTAATCAGGGTTAAATATAGAGTAATAGGGTAGGGGAATGGGTCTGGGTGGGTTACTCTTCGGAGGGTCGGTGTGGACTTGGGCCAAATGGCCTGTTTCCACACTGTAAGGAGTTTATGATTCTATAAATACTCTGCACATCTGTTTCTCCTCCCAAAGTGGATAATCTCACTTCTTTACAGAATATTCCATCTGCCCACTCACTAAACCTGTCCAAACCCACTTGAAGCCATTTTATATCACCTTCCTACAACACAGATTCCCTCTTAGCTTTATATCATCTGAAGATTTGGAAATATTATGTTTGCTTCCCACCTCCAAGCCATTGGTTGTTTTGTGAACAGCTGGGGTTCTGATCCTTGTGGTACCTCACCAGTCACAGCCTGGCAATGTGAGAACGACCCATTTATTCCTACTCTCTGTCTGTTAGCCAATCATTAATCCATTCCAGTACATTACCTCCTATCCCATCCATGCAATTTAATTTTTAACCAACGTCCTATGGGGTACTTTATCAGAACCCTCATGAAAATCTACACCCATCAGGAGCGGGTTCTTGTGGGGCCGTAGTAGTAGATCCAGGAGGTCCTAGCTTAAATCCGACATAGTGTAGAGCTGTGTAATAACATTCCTGAACAGGTTGATTATAAAACATGTTGATTCGTTTTCCTTTCTCAATTTTGTTTGTAGCACCATCACAAAACTCCAAGTTCATCAAGTATGATTTCCCATTCACAAATCCATGTTGACTATGCCTAATCAGATCATTCTCAATCAGGTGGCCATTCAGTCCATGCTTTATAATAGATTCTAGCATTTTCCCGAATGCTCATTTTTGATAAATCGGTTAGCTGATTTGGCTGGGTGTTTCGTATGCAATGTAGAGTATTGCCGGCTGTGGTGGGTTCAATTCCTGCACTAGCTGAAGTTGCCAAGAAGGAGCCCTTCTCAACCTCTCCCCTTGCTGGAGGCATCATGACCCTCATGTTAAACCACCACACATTATCTCTCTAATGAGAGAGCAGCCCTATAGTCCAGTGGGACTATACCTTTTCTGCTAATGTAAGGCTAACAGGTCTGTTGTTTCTCTCTCCCTCTCTCTCCCCCCTCCCCCCTTCTTGAATCATGGGCAAACTTCCAATCATTCCAGAATCTGTAGAATTTGGGAAGAGAATCACCAAAGCATTGACCATCGCAATAGCCACCTCCCTTCAACACTTTTGGGCTGGAGACCATCAGGTCTTGTGGATCGATCAAGTTCCAGCCCCATTAATTTCTCCAGTGCAATCTTATTGCTGATACTAATTTCCTTCAACTCCTCATTCTCCATAGCCACTTAGCTCTCAGGTTCTAGGAGATTTCTGATATCTGCTTCAGTGGAAAGTATGCATTTATCTTCTCTACTCCCCATTAGAAATTCTCCTCACTCTGCTTGTAATGCATCCACATTCATTTTTAGCCAAACGTTCCCTATCTATAGAACCATTTTCATACATTTTGCACGATCACATTCATATGTACTCCCCCTTTCCGTATCAGTTTCTTGACCCTCCTCTGTTGTATTCTCTAAACCTCCCAATTCTCAAAAGTTCTGGTATTTTTTTTTCGGTCTTTTGTTTTGATTGTATATAATCCTGAATTTGCTTAGTCAGCAACGATTGACTGACCTTTTGAGGTTTTGCAGGTTGACGGAATGTATAGTTCCTGTAAATTATGTAATATTCCTTTAAGGACCATCCGTTTACCTATTTACGATCATGCCTTTTTTTTTTAAAATGTACTTTCCCAATCCAGCTCATGCTTTCATAATTTCCCTCATCCCAATTTAACACTCTTGCTTCAGATTGAACTGCCTCACTTTCCAACAGAATGTAAAATGCTACCACGTTGACATCGAGCGACTTGCACAGAGATGACCAGGCTGGTCTGTTGAAAATCCATGTATCACTTTAGTTTTTTTTATTCCCCTTTTAGTAGGATTAAAACTTCTGTCTAGCAGCCTCTGTAAATCTCACCTAATTTCAAAACTCTGTACCCCATATCATAATTTACATTAAATACATTTCAGCCATTGCTCCTGTGTTACCCCTGCATAAACTGCTTCATCCTTTTTCATCAAATCTCTTCGAAATTTCTCTTCGATGATCCATCTCAGCCTCCTCCAGTGGTCCCCAGCGTCACAGATCCCAGTCTTCAGCCAATCCGATTCACTCCATGTGATATCAAGAAATGGTTGGAGACACTGGATACTGCAAAGGCTATGGGCCCTGACAACATTCCAGCAATAGGACTGAAGACTTGTGCTCCAGAACTTGCCGCTCCCCCAGCCAAGCTGTTCCAGTACAGTTACAACACTGGCATCTACCCAACAATGTGGAAAATTGCCCAGGTATGTCCTGTACATAAAAAGCAGGACAAATCCAACCCGGCCAATTACCGTCCCATCGGTCTACTCTCGATCATCAGGAAAGTGATGGAAGGTGTCACCAACAGTGCTATCAAGCAGCACCTGCTCAGCGACACCCAGTTTGGGTCCCACCAGGGTCACTCAGCTCCTGACCTCATTACAGCCTTGGTTCAAACATGGACAAAAGAGCTGAACTCCAGAGGGGAGGGGAGAGGGACAGCCCTTGACATCAAGGCTGCATTCGACCGAGTGTGGCATCAAGGAGCCCTGGCAAACCTGGAACCATTGGGCATCAGGGGGCAAACTCTCCGCTGGTTGGAGTCATACCTGGCACATAGGAAGATGGTTGTGTGGTTGTTGGAGGTCAGTCATCTCAGCTCCAGGACATCTCTGCAGGAGTTCCTCAGGGTAGTGTCCTAGGCCCAACATCTTCAGCTGCTTCATCAATGACCGTCCCTCCACCATAAGGTCAGGAATGGGGATATTCGCTAACGATTGCACAATGTCCAGCACCATTCGTGACTCCTCAGATACTGAAGCATGATGTTATGCCAAGCATTTATCTTCATCTCTGATCCTGATGAAGGGTTTTTGCCCGAAACGTCAATTTTCCTGCTCCTCGGATGCTGCCTGACCTGCTGTGCTTTTCCAGCATCACTCTAATCTAGACTCTTCATCTCAGATCAACCTAACCTACACACTCCTCAACTTACTGCTATCCAAGTGCTTGTCCAGCACTCGCTTAAGCGTCCCTCATGTCTCTAATCCCGGTACCACTGCTGGCAGTGCATTCCACACACCCACCACTCTGGGTAAAGAACTGACATCTCCCCTTAACCTTCCTCCAAGCACCTTAAAACTATGCCCCCTTGTGATAGACATTTCTGCTCTGGGGAAAAGTCTTTGTCCATCCACTCTATCCGAGCCTCTCATTACCTGGTACACCTCTATCAATTCACCCCGCTTCCTTTTTCTCTCCAATGTGAAGATTCTGAGCCAGGACAGCTTGGATAGAAACCTTCAAGTTTCAAAGCTGAGAAAGTTTGGGCTATCAGAATTGAGAACAGGCCATGACATCAGACTCTGAAAGAAGTGGTTCAAAAAGATATTATCTTAGCAGGCCAAGGGACGAAAGCTGGAATAGGCAAAGCAAATCGAAGGTCACCTCCAATCCCACTACAGGCATTTGGCTGCAGTGATCTCAGTCATTGTCTGTGTTTCTACAGCCCAGGGAGTAGGTCACAGTCAGTCCAACGGCTCCATAGCAATATCTGGGGGCAGGACTAATGTGGTCAGGGGTCTGGACACTTCTCATCTGGTCAGGTCACTCAAGGGGATGCAACGCAGTCAGTCCATCGGGTTCATCCACAGGTGTTGAGGGAAAGGGGAGGGTGATGACCAGGGGAATGGCTGCAATGGGAGGAGAACTCACAAACCCATTCTTTGAGATGGGACTGTCGGAAGAGGGTAATCTGGAGGCTGTAAGGAAGGGAAGGGTTACAGTATCTGCCAGGGGTGAGGGGGGTATGAGAAAACCCTGCTGGAGGTAGGATTGCCCAGGGTCAGGAGCACTCTGAATAACTGTATTTGGCATAGTCCTATGCCAAGGTCTGGGCGGACAGGTGTACGGGCATTTCAACATGTTGGGTGGTGATCAGAGAGTGTGTAAAGCCTTTCCTGTACATCCTGTGGTCGATGGCAGGAAGGGGATGTGGATGTTCAGGGCTCACTGACATGTAGAGGCAGGGACTCAGCCATTGGCTGAGGAACATGGTCTCCTGCCGTTGTGGTTCTGTTCGCCGAGCTGGAAGTTTTTGTTGCAAACATTTCGTCCCCTGGCTAGGCGACATCATCAGTGCTTGGGAGCCTCCTGCGAAGCACTTCTTTGATGTTTCCTCTGGTGTTTATACCATGCAAGGACTGCACAAAACACTATATAGGACAAACAGGAAGACAGCTAACAATCCGCATACATGAACATCAACTAGCCACGAAACGACACGACCAGCTATCCTTAGTAGCCACACAAGCAGACAACAAGCAACATGAATTCGACAAGGACAACACTACTATCATAGGGCAAGCCAGACAGAACAGCCAGGGAATTCCTAGAGGCATGGCATTCATCCACAAACTCCATCAACAAACACATCGACCTGGACCCAATATACCAACCACTACAGCGGACAGCTGAAACTGACAACCGGAAGCGGCAGGGACAGACCACTATAAAACCGGAGGAAACATCAAAGAAGCGCTTCGCAGCAGGCTCCCAAGCACTGATGATTTCGCCTAGCCAGGTGGACGAAACGTTTGCAACAATAATTTCCAGCTCGGCGAACAGAACCACAACAACGAGCACCCGAGCTACAAATCTTCGCACAAACTATGGTCTCCTGCCATTGTGTTGGGTTTCTGAAGTGTACAATGGGGAAGAAAATGGCCGTAACCACACGGAGTGAGGTTATATCGCTGACCTATGGTGGGGGGGGGGGCTCACAATTGGAAAGAACTTTGCACACAGACCCATGTAGTGCACATGATATACAGTTTTGGGGGAAGAAGTGAAAGGTCCTTTAATCTCCACCCTAATGTAATGTATTCCTCTCCCCAGCCCAGATCTGCAACACAGTGTCCAAACCTAACCTCAGCAAGTTGGTTCACAGAAGCCAGGAAAGCGGAGATGTTGTTGAACAAGGGCCAGAAGGTGTCAGCAGTGGCCTTTGCCTTCAATATGCAAATACATGATATACGTGGCTCTCAGTCCAGGCTTCTGTCTGTGGGACATTGTCTGAAGCTGTAACAATGTCAATTGGGGCTACACTGAAATCAAACAACTAGGTGCAAGGTACAGTGACATTTCCACAATTACAGAATGACACTCTGCATTGTGATTCATGTCTCCAAAGTGCCCTCCGGTTCTCTTTCTCTCCTCCCTCCCACCACATCAGTATACGCCCTGGTTCTCCAGCTGGGGTTGAGGGAGCCTGCTCGACAGTGGAATCTGTTGTCCCTGAAGATTTGGTCTGGTGATCCCATGGGGCACCTAGAATGTATGGGCAATCAAGATAAGGGTAGTCTTTCCTGGGGCAGATGGAACCTCATCAATGTGAACTTCCCAAGGTTGGAGGGAGATCAGGCATGATAGAGGACTTGGCCCCCTCGATGTCCTGAGAGAAGACTGAAGGGTGGTTCCTCCCCTGGCACTACCCAGTCTCCTCCTGATGAGCCTTGCCAGGTTCCCTGACCCTCTGCCATGCCATTGGCCATGAGGCTGGAGTGCAGACCCAGGAGGTGCTGGACCTGGTTCTTGATGACTATGCTAACCTGTCCATGCAGATGGACAGATCAGATGGTTTGCTGCAGTTTCTGAGCCCAGAGGGTCACTGTGTCCACAGTCCTGTCTGCTGCTCCTGTTCCACCCTTTTGTGTGCAGCCAAAGTACCTGATTTCTGACGCCACAGGTTCCTCTCCTGCCTGGGGCTGAGCAGGCGCCTGATCCCTGGCATTTCTGGCTGTTGCAAATGATAGTCACCAAATTGTGTGCCCTGCATTCTGTCTAAGCCTAATATTCCCACTGAGGTGTCAGTATCGGGGCTGGTAAAGAGGCACGTTTCTCTCTGCGGCCTTGGTACACGTTAACCAAATCCTCAATTTCTTTAGTCATCCAGCATTCCCTATACCTACCAGCCTTTCCTTTCACCCTGACAGAAATATACTTTCTCTGGATTCTTGTTATCTCATTTCTCTGCGGCCTTGGTACACGTTCTCTGGAGTTCAAACAGGTGTTGTCTGGGGGAGTGAACATCCACCTGTGGAAGTGGTAGATGTGCTGGTGCTACCTGCAAGACAAAAGAGCATCATGGCCAGTGGTTCGAAGGACTAACGCCACCCTGTGGCAATGTGGGTTACAGTGGAATGGATTCAGTTGGGGAGGCATGGATGTCTCAGCATCTCCATAGGAGTGGCCCTAGTCCTCGGCACGGAACAAGATTCTCTCTGGCGTTTACTCTTCTTTCCAGTTGCACAGGCCCTTCCAGGTCCATGTGTGGCAGAGACTGGTCAATGCTGTGAGAACTGTTGAAACCTTTGGAGCAAGTATGTGTGTGCACACACACACAGGTGTCTGTATGTGGGTGAGTGGCTATGTCTACATGCATGTGGGTGAGTGGGGGGGCTGTGTCTACCCACATGCGTGTGTATGTGTGCGTGCGAGACAGAGTGTAAATACCTTTGAGGGAATACTGCCTTCTGTGTACAGTGTGACAAACCAAACGCACATACCCCTCCACCTGGATGGCTGAACTTTGCATTGTTTGGAGCGGTCTCCTGTAACGAGAGAAAGGGGGGGGGGGGGAAATTGAGCAATCAAGGTGGGAGCCCTAGCTGCTGGTTCAGGTGGTACTCAATGGGTGTGAGGAGGTAGCAGAGGGTGGACAGGGTTAGTGGTGTGAGGGGTTGGGTAGGCAGGGGAAGGTGAGGGAAGGTGTTGCGTGCAGTCAGGAGAGTGGTAGGACAGTAGAGAGTAGCAGATTTGGAGGGAGCTGGCAGCAGGAGCAGAGATTGAGTGAGTGATAGCAGAGAGGAGTGGGGTCCTTACTCTGGCTCAGCAGAGAAGGCCATTGAGCTTCTTCTACACTACTGACCATTTGTCTGGACCATGGAGACAGCACTGACCCAGATGGTGACCTTGGACCAAGCTGCTAGAGTCAGGTGGCATGGTCTCCTTTGCCAGTTCTCAAGGAAGAAGACTCCTCTCCCTTGCACCAGGACCTTTTGGGTCCTGTTGGAGAATTGCAGTGCCAAATCCACCTTCTCTGACATCTTCTGGAACCGTCCGAGTGAGCAGGGCAGCTTTGGAATGTCAGAGCCTGTCTCTGGGTGCACAGCAGCCTTTTAAAGATGGCAAGGGCATTAAAAACTGTCTGTCTTTTGGTGGATATGTGTGGAGTGGGGAGTTGTTCTGGGAACAGCGCATTGGTAAGATTGGTCTGGAGTCCAGCTTTGAGAGATACCATGGGGCAGGCTTGGGAATTAATGAGTTGAGTTTGGTAAGATAGTGGTGAGAGAATTCAGTCAGTTTCATGGAGAATCCTCAAAACAACTCACACTTAACCAAAACAAATTCAACTTGTCTGAACAGGTCAGTGACTAATCACCATGTTAACTACCTACAAAACTAAACTGAACCCAGGTTTCATTCTGTGAGCTAACTTGTCCAGTATTACCATGAGTTGGGATCAGAACACTCACTGGGCTAAATGTTTGCTGAGAATGATTTTTTTTTAAAATGTATTTCTCCTGTCCTATTTTTAAAACCTAGTTTCCCAGTTCAGGAGCTTGTAGCCCAGCCCAGTTTCCACCCTCTGCTAGCCTGTTACTTCATGGAAGTAAGTGTCAGGGAGTAGTCATGGACATACTGAACTGCTGTGCTCTTCCAGCGCCACTAATCCAGAATCTGGTTTCCAGCGTCTGCAGTCATTATTTTTACCACACTGAACTCCAGCACAAAGTGGCATTTTATTCTCCAAGGGGTAGTTACATGCATTGCCACCAGATGGCAGCATCTACCCAGTGATTCAAACTCAAATTCATAAGCGAGCACAGATAGAGTCATAGAGATGTACAGCACGGAAACAGACCCTTCGGTCCAACCCGTCCATGCCGGCCAGATATCCCAACCCAATCTAGTCCCACCTGCCAGCACCTGCCCCATATGCCTCAAAACCCTTCCTATTCATATACCCATCCAAATGCCTTTTAAATGTTGCAATTATACCAGCCTCCACCACATCCTCTGGCAGCTCATTCCATACCTGTACTACTCTGTGGAAAAAGTTGCCCTTTAGGTCTCTTTTATATCTTTCCCCTCTCACCCTAAACCTATGCCCTCTAGTTCTGGACTCCCCGACCCCAGGAAAAGACCTTGGCTATTTATCCTATCCACGCCCCTCATGATTTTGTAAACCTCTAAGGTCACCCCTCAGCCTCCAACGCTCCAGGGAAAACAGCCCCAGTCTGTTCAGCCTCTCCCTGTAGCTCAAATCCTCCAACCCTGGCAACATCCTTGTAAATCTTTTCTGAACCCTTTCAAGTTTCACAACATCTTTCCGATAGGAAGAAAACCAGAATTGCATGCAATATTCCAACAGTGGCCTAACCAATGTCCTGTACAGCCGCAACATGACCTCCCAACTCCTGTACTTGTCTTGGAGGGGATCTTGCCAGGCCACTCAGCTGAGTGGCCCTGGGGGAGCCCAAACTGGTGCTGCTTGATAGCACTGTTGGTGACACCTTCCATCAATTTCCTGATGATCGAGAGTAGACCGATGGGACGGTAATTGGCCGGGCTGGATTTGTCCTGGTTAATGTGTACAGGATATACCTGGGCAATTTTCCACATTGTCTGGTAGATGCCAGTGTTGTAACTGTACTGGAACAGCTTGGCTAGGGGAGCGGCAGGTTCTGGAACACAAGTCTTTAGTACTATTGCTGGAATGTTGTCAGGGCCCATAGCCTTTGCAGTGTCCAGTGTCTCCAACCGTTTCTTGATATCACGTAGAGTGAATCAAATCACCACCTTCTCCCTCCAACCCTTGCATAACTGTTCCTGTTTCAGACAGTTCAGTGCAGAATGGTATTTCAAATCCCATCGAAACCACCTGGTGACGATATTCGGAGCATTCCCAGGGTTCATTCTTCTGTTGAAGTTCCTCAAATCTCTGTTTTCATAGCCAGAGGGATCCTTATCTCTGCTTTCATATTGATAGAGTCGGCTTGTATCGAGGTGGTCTCAGATTGCCACAGTGACTGAACCCTCCATTCCTTGTGTTACTGCTCAGTGTTCCATTTCAGCCATGAAGGATGCTGGGAAAGAATTATTTCTCAGGCTCTCTTTTAAATTCAGACTGACATCTGTTCCTAAAATGTGGTTTTCTCTGAAAATGTCACTATGGTTGATAGTAAGAGTCTGTCCATGTTCAACAGTGGAGCACAGTCCAGCAACGTAAAGGCAAGCACTGCGTGTGGAATATCCCAGTCACATTTTTGCAATCTTCTACACAATCTGTTAAGTTCTATTATATATTCATTAACAAAATATCTATACTGCTTTCTAAATTTATCAGAGTCTGATCATGTCCCATAACATGTCATCTTCCCTAAATATTCAGTCTGTAAATTTTAAGTTTCTAAACCCTTCTCAGTGTTCAAATGTTGAGCCTTTAGCTTAGAGTGCACTTCATAAGTGATCTTATTCTTCATCAGGAATGACAGTACCAAGGTCACACCTTATCTTTTTTCCTGGAAAGGATGTGGCCAGTGTCTACATATCTACTTCAGTTTTCCATTTAGCTTCACAGAGCATCATTGGGAAGTTATATCTTCTCCAAACAGAGAGGCAGAAACCATGACTCCATTGTGGATAGAATTTATTAACTACTCAGTTTTAAGGATCCAAACACACCTTTATATCTCCCCAGTCAATTAATTCATCAATTAACCCCCAATCACATGGTCAGGACAAAGTCCTTTTTAATTCAAATCAGCCGATTCAGTCATGTTATGTGACACATCCAAAGCAGGTGAATGCAGACCATCTGGCTCAGAGGTAGGGACACTGGCACTGTGCCACAAAAGCCTTGCATAACCACATGCTCTGCTGTCAGTGACTGTGAGGTGCTCTCTCTCTCTCTCTCCTCATTTCAATTTCCTGATTGGGGTCCTTGTCTTGCCTGCCCCATTGAGTGTCGCTGACTGCCTGATTGGGGTCCTTGTCTTGCCTGCCCCAATGAGTGTCTCTGACTACCCGATTGGGGTCCTTGTCTTGCCTGCCCCATTGGGTGTCGCTGACTGCCTGATTGGGGTCCTTGTCTTGCCTGCCCTATTGAGTGTCGCTGACTGCCTGATTGGGGTCCTTGTCTTGCCTGCCCCATTGGGTGTCTCTGACTGCCTGATTTGGGGTCCTCGTCTTCCAACTGCTGTTCTCGGTGATGCTGACTGTCTGAAAGCAGTCGGAAAAGAGACAGCAGGGACTCTGACCACATTATGACAGTTCCCAATAAATATTCAAGCTATGCAATTAGACTGGGGGGAATCCAATTTCGCTGCGTTTTTCCCCCAAGGATACACTGGGGAACAATAGCAAATAAATACACGGAGTTTGGACTTAGCAATGTATGGGTTAAACCAAGCTCTGGGAAGATAAAGGGAATATACCGTATATACGTGCGTAAAAATCAATCTCATGTGAAAAGTCGAGCCCCTATTTTTGGCCAAAACATCTCGAATTTTCCATGTGTCTTGTGTAAATGTTGACCCTAGTTCTGCACAGATAACAGATCAACATTTGAGAGTCAAGGCATTGTCCTGTACATAAATGTTACAATGAATGTTGTTGATAACATCTGATCACATAACAATGATGAAGCTGTAATTCCCGCTGGATTTACAAGTGTTTTGCAACTAACAGATGTTAGTATCAATAAGCCATTTAAGGACATGATGAGAAAGAAATGGAACAACTGGATGCATGATGGAGCAAAAACCATTCACCAAAGGAGGTGGTATGCATAAATAAATTGTATAAAGTAAAGCTGACTAATTCATTTTTGGTTCTATTGTCTTTACCCAGTAATTACCGTTAATTCAATGTGTGTTTTTTCTTTATTCATTTCGAGATCAATTGACCTTCTGCTAATGATACAGTATTTTGGACTGTCCCATGAATTTCAACCCCTCGAAAGTAGTATCCCTGTAATAGTTGAACCTTATAACTTTAACCTTAAAAATAGTCTAAAACATTTGACTTTTACAAGAGTATATACGGTAGTAGGTGTTTTCAGATGGTGTGAGATAAGAGTTCTCATAACATCTTTTTGCTAAAGATTCCGATGCTAGGTGTAAGACCAACTGCAGCAGCAGAATGAGAGGCATGGTCAATTGGCCAGAACAGAAGCTTAATGAGCTGCTGCTGCTGCCAGTGGAGACCTGGTGTGTTCCAGGGCTCAGTGCTGAACTGGATTTGGCCAGCAGGATGCACCAGTGAGCTGGCTTTGGGCACAGAGAACACCACCCCAGAATTTACTGCGTCCATTGAAGGATTAGTAAACCAGTGAAGAATGTTCTCTAAGAGTTTGAAGGGGTTCATACTGAGGAGCATCTTCAGCAGCACTCTCTACGCTAATATCCGCATTGGTTTGTGGGCAGAACAGCTTGGAATCGGAAATATAGAAATATTTCAGCTACAGTAATAGCTGGTGAAGCTCAGCAAGTCTGAGAAAGGAAAGGAGAGTGAACATTTTGAGTCCAAGAACATAACTTTGAAAAGGAGTCACTGGATTTGAAACATTAACTCTGTTTCTCTCTCCACAGTTGTTGCTGAGATACTTCAGCGATTTCTGTTTTTCTTTCAGATCGTCACGATCTGCAGTTTCTTTGTTTGGTTTCAGCTCAGGACCTCGATGGAGCGGAATCCAATATTTGATCCTCCTTAAAGTCTCTGTAGCTGTGTCCATCATTTTAATAAAAACCAAAAAGCAAATCTTAGCAGGACCTATACACTTCATGGTAAGGTCCTGGGGAGTGTTGCTGAACAAAGACACCTTGGAGTGAAGGTTCATAGCCCCTTGAAAGTGGAGTCACAGGTAGATAGGATAGTGAAGAAGGCGTTTGGTATGCTTTCCTTTATTGGTCAGAGTATTGAGTACAGGAGTTGGGAGGTCATGTTGCGGCTGTACAGGACATTGGTTAGGCCACTGTTGGAATATTGCGGGCAATTCTGGTCTCCTCCTTATCGGAAAGATGTTGTGAAACCTGAAAGGGTTCAGAAAAGATTTACAAGGATGTTGCCAGGGTTGGAGGATGAGCTACAGGGAGAGGCTGAACAGGCGGGGGCTATTTTCCCTGGAGCATCGGAGGCTGAGGAATGACCTTATAGAGGTTTATAAAATCATGAGGGGCATGGATAGGGTAAATAGACAAAGT
>NC_057752.1:10936334-10947908 GCF_004010195.1 Chiloscyllium plagiosum
GAAACGTCGATTCTCCTGTTCCCTGGATGCTGCCTGACCTGCTGCGCTTTTCCAGCAACACATTTCCAGCGCTTATTTTAATATACCTGCCTTCCCTCAATCCATAGGGAAACTCTTTTTTTTATTCAGATCATCTTTTTCTTTCCCCATAACAAACTTATAAACATACGCTGTTGTGATCGGTATCATTAAACTGCTCCCTCAATGTCACCTCAAACATCTGTCCAGCTTTGCTCACCTGAATTAGGTCCAGCACTTTCCCATCCCTTGTTGAACCTTCTGGATGTTAATTTGGTTAAACATGATTCCCCTTTGATAAAGCTAGGTTGGTTCTGCCTGATTACTGTGAATTTATCAAAGTGCTCTGTTATAAACATCTTTCCTAATTGCTTCTAACAGCTTCCTTCTGTGAAGCGGACATAGCTGAGAATTTCCTGCCTTTTATCTATTCTTGTGTCACATTTACTATTTTGCAATCAATTAAAACCTTCTACAAATCTAAGGAATTTCAGAAATTCCAAGCCAACGCATCACCTATTTCACCAGCCAATTCTTTTCAGACCTTTGGATAAAGTTCATGAAGACCATTGGTTACTGCATTTGTGGATGACATCAAAATTGGTGGTATAGTGGACAGTGAAAGAGGTCAGAGTCGAGAGGGTGGTGCTGGAAAAGCACAGCAGGTCAGGCAGCATCCGAGAAGCAGGAGAATCGACATTTCGGGCAGAAGCCCTTTATCAGGAATGTCGATTCTCCTGCTGCTTGGATGCTGCCTGACCTGCTGTGCTTTTCCAGCCCAACGTTCTCAGCTCTGATCCCCAGCATCTGCAGTCCTCACTCTCTCCCAATGAAGGTGGTTATCTAAGATTACAAAGAGATCTTGATCAATTGGGTGAGGAGTGGCAGATGGAGTTTAATTTGGATAAATGCTAAGTTTTGCATTTTGGTAAAACAAACAACAGCAGGACTTAACGCAATTAAAAGTCGGGCCTTGGGCAGTGTTATTGAACAGAGAGACCTGGGGGTTCAGGTACATAATTCTTTGAACTCTGCGTCACACGTAGACAGGATGGTTCGGAAAGTGTTTAGCACGCTTGCCATCATTGCTCAGTCCTTTGAGTATAGGAATTGGGGACGTCATGTTGAGGTTGTACAGGACATTGGTGAGGCCTCTTCTGGAATACTGTGTGCAGTACTGGTCGTCCTGCTATCAGAAGGATATCACTAAGTTGGAGAGGTTCAGAAGAGGTTTACCAGGATGTTGCTGGGAATGGAGGGTTTGAGTTATAGGGAGAGGCTGGGACTTTTTTCACTGGACCTTAGGAAGTTGAGGGGTGACCTTATAGAGCTTTATAAAATCATGAGGGGCACAGATAAGGTGAATAGCAAGGATATTTTCCCAGGGTGGGGGATTTCAAGGCTAGTGGGCATATTTTTAAGGTAAGAGGGGAAAGATTTAAAAAAGACATGAGGGCAATTGTTTTACACAGAGTGGTTGATGAGTGGAATGAATTTCCAGAGGAAGTGGTGGATGCAGGCACAGTTTAAAAGATGTTCAACTAAGTACATGAATTGGAACGTTTGGAGGGCTATGGAACCAGAGGCAGGTGGGACTAGCTTAGTTTGGGATTATGGTTGGCATGGACTGGTTGGACCGAAAGGTCTGTTTCCATGCTGTATGACTCAGGCACTTGTCAGCCCACAACTCCTTCAATTTACTCAGAACCACTTCTCTGGTGATTGTGATTTTCCTAAATACCTTCCCTTCTGTTCCCATTTTACCACTGCTTCTGGGATCTTCCTTGTATCCGCTAATGGTGAGGACATTCAGCCAAATACCTGTTCAATTCATCTCTTTATTTTCCATTATGAATTCTCCCATTCACCTTCCATAGGGCTAACGCTCACCTTGTTAACGCTTTGCTTTTTTTAAAATATCAGGAGAAACTCTTACGATCTGTTTGCATATGACTAGCCAGATTTTTCTCATGTTAATTTTTCCTTCCTTGCTAATTTTATTTTCTTATTCTTTGTTGTTTTTTTGTATTCTGTCCAATTTCTCAACTCAGCTTTGCATAAAAGTGATTTTGTAAGCTCAATGCCACCTTTAACCTTTTTAGTTAGCCATGGGTGTTCCCTTTGGAAGCTTTCCTTCTCATTGGAATGTATCTATTCTATGAGTTCAGACATATCCCCTTAACTGTCTGTCATTATATCACCGTTGACTTCTCCCTTAATCTAGATTGCCTGTTCGCTTTAGCTAACACTGCTTTCATGTCCTCATCATTGCTCTATTTTACGTTTAAAGCACTAGTCTTGGACCACTCTTCTCTCCCTAAAACTGAATGCAAAATTCAATGAAATTATATTCACTGCTTTCAAGGAATGCCTTCACTATGAGATCATTACTTAATCCTATCTTATTGCACAAGGGCCAAGTCCAGTCTAATTTACTCGGTGTTAGAAAAAGCTATCCCAAAAATACTGGGAACTCCTCATCCAAACTACCTTTGCCCATTTACTTTTTGTGTATCAATTCAAATGCCCCATGATTATCATTATATCTTTTCCACAAGCTGTCAGTTTCTCTTCCTTTATTTTCCACTTTAGTCTGTGGTTCCAGTTAGTAAGCCTATACACCACTCCTAAAAATTATTTCTTGTCTTTGTTGTTTCTCAACTGTATTCAAAGTACCTTACCTTCTGGTTTCCTGGCCTTAGGCCAGCTATTTTGCTCACACCATGATTACTTAATTGAACAGAGCAGTGGATGTAGTGTACAGTACATGGATTTTACCATGGCGTTTGATAAGGTTCCCCATAGTAGGCTCATTCACAAAGTAAGGAGGCATGGGATACAGGGAAATCTGGCTGTCTGGATACAGAATTGGCTGGCCCATAGAATATAGAGGGTGGTGGTAGATGGAAAGTATTCAGTCTGGAGCTCAGTGACCAGTGGTGCTCCGCAAGTATCAGTTCTAGGACCTCTGCTCTTTGCGATTTTTAAATAAATTACTCAGATGAGGAAGTGGAAGGGTGGGTTAGTAAGTTTGCTGATGACACAAGGTTAGTGGAGTTGTGGATAGTGTGGAGGGCTGTTGTAGGTTGCAACAAGACATTGACAGGATGCAGAGCTGGGCTGATAAGAGGCAGGTGGAATTCAACCTGGAAAAATGATTTATTTTGGAAGATTAAATTTGAATGCAGAATACAGGATTAAAGGTAGGTTTCTTGGCAGTGTGGAGGAACAGAGGGATCTTGGGGTCCATGTACATAGATCCCTCAAAACTGCCACCCAAGCTGATAGGGTTATTAAGAATATGTTTAGTGTGTTGGCTTTCATTAGCAGGGGGATTGAGTTTAAGTGCTGTGAGGTTATGCTGCAGCTCTATAGAGCCCTGGTTAGACCACACTTGGAATATTGTATCCAGAGACTTTTTCCCAGGGCACAAATAGCTATCACATGGGGGTATAATTTTCAATTGATTCAAGGAAGGTTTCGGGGAGATATTAGAGGTAGTTTTTTACGCAGAGTGGTGGGTGCATGGAATGCACTGCCAGCAATGGTACTAGAGTCAGAGACTTCAGGGACCTTTTAAGTGACCTTTGGATAGGCAGTGGGAGATAGTACAATGAAGGGTGTGTAGGTTAGTCTGATCTTAGAGTAGGGTAAAAGGCCAGCACAGCATCGCGGGCTGAAGGGCCTGTACTGTTCTATGTTCCATGTTTAACCATCCCTCTGACTTTTTCAACCTTTCTGCCCTTCCACAATGTCACAGAAAGATGGAGACAGGACAAGGACCTCTTCAGCCAATTCTGCTATTCACTGGCTGATCTGTGGGCTAATTCCATATGTCATGTTCCCTTCGATATTCCGGTCCCAGGATATGCCACTCTGTCATAGCTGTTTCATCTTATTTATTTGTTCCTATTTGCACAGTGCTATCAAGCAGCACCTGCTCAGCAATAACCTGCTCAGTGACGCCCAGTTTGGGTTCCCCCAGGGTCACGCAGCTCCTGACCTCATTACAGCCTGGGGTCAAACATGGACAAAAGAGCTGAACTCCAGAGGGGAGGGGAGAGGGGCAGCCCTTGACATCAAGGCTGCATTCGACCGAGTGTGGAATCAAGGAGCCCTGGCAAATCTGGAGTCAATGGGTATCAGGGGGCAAATTCTCCGCTGGTTGGAGTCACATCTGACACGAAGAAATATGGTTGTGGTTGTTGGAGGTCAGTCACCTCAGCTCCAGGACATCTCTGCAGGAGTTCTGGGTAGTGTCCTGGGCCCAACCATCTTCAGCTGCTTCAACAATGACCACCTCTCCAGCATAGGGTCAGAGGTGGCAATGTTCACAGATGATTGCACAATATCCAGCACCATTCACAACTTCTCAGATACTAAAGTCAGTGTTCAAATGCAGCAAGACCTGAACAATATCCAGGATTGGCATGACAAGTGACAAATCATATTCAGGCCATGCAAGTGTCAGGCGAGGATCATCTCCAACAGCAGAGAATCAGACCACTGGCCCATTACGTTCAGTGGCATTACCATCACTGAATCCCCCACTATCAACATCCTTAGGGATTACCATAGAACAGAAACTCAACTGGACTCACCGTATAGATAATGTGACACCACATCAAGTCAGAGGCTAGATTGTAAGCCAGATGGGCTTCACAGAATATGAGTTCCCTGACTGGGGCTGCTAAATCTGGTCCAATCAAGGAGCCCTGGCTGACAGATATAAACAGGAGTAGTCAAGGTTCTGTTCAATCTTAGAGCTGGCTCTGTGTGAGCTGGATCAGTGTCGAGGATTCTCCACATGTAAATAAAGGGGGACTTGGTGACTGGATAACAACCTGTATGGAATTATTTCAGCTAGGAATTCTGCAGCGAGTAACTCCCCTCCTGACACCCCGAAGCCTGTCCACAAGGCACAAGTCAGGAGGGTGATGGAATACTCCCCAGTTGCCCTGGATGGGGGCAGCTCCAACAACACTCAAGAAACTCTACACCATCCAGGACAAAGCAGCCGCTTGATTGGCCCCACATCCACAAACACCCACTCCCTCCCCCCACCGATGCTCAGTAGCAGCAGTGTGTACCATCTACAAGATGCACTGCAGAAATTCACCAGAGATCCTCAGACAGCATCTTATAAACCCACCACCACTTCCATCTAGAAGGACAAGGGCAGCAGAGACATGGGCACACCACTCCCTGCAAGTTCCCCTCCGAGCCCCTTGGAAGTATATTGCTGTTCCTTTGTTGTGGCTGGGTCAAAATCCTGGAATTCCCTCCCTCAGGGCATTGTGGGTCAACCCACAGCACATGGACTGCAGCGGTTCAAGGAGGCAGCTCACCCCCCACCTTCTCAAGGGGGGCAACTAGGGACGGGGCAATAAATACTGGTCTGGTCAGTAACATCCACATTCCATGAATTGATTTTAAAAGTTCCTGTATGGAATAACTCCCAGACGAGAATGTATTACTTAATTGCAACACAGGTCTGCCTCGCAACACAGTTCATCACACTGCTTTAGGGACTGAATGCTGAGGGTTACTGTGGAATGAATGGAGTTTAGGTTTGAATCTTCCCTGCTGGTGCAGTTCTCGTCAGGCTTCAGCTTGAGTATGAATGTCCAGCTCCCGTCACTGAAGGTTTTGAGGAAGCTTCCTGAGAGGGCTGTTGTTTACCACGTCTCTGCCCATTTCTTCATAACAAAGTGTGCATGTGTTGACATTCCTCCTGATCGCATTAAACATTTACTTCCTTTATATCCAACTTTGACAACCTTTGTTGCAGGGACTCTCCTTTACCTCCATGCACATAGAGTCATAGAGATGTACAGCACAGAAACAGACCCTTCAGTCCAACTCGTCCATGCTGACCAGATATCCCAACCCAATCTAGTCCCACCTGCCAGCACCCGGCCCATATCCCTCCAAACCCTTCCTATTCATATATCCATCCAAATGCCTCTTAAATGTTGCAATTGTACCAGCCTACACCACATCCTCTGGCAGCTCAGTCCATACACATAACACCCTCTGCGTGAAAAAGTTGTCCCTTAGGTCTCTTTTATATCTTTCCCCTCTCACCCTAAACCTATGCCCTCTAGTTCTGGACTCCACAATCCTGGGGAAAAGACTTTGTCTATTTACCCTATCTTTGCCCCTCATGATTTTATAAATCTCTTATAAGGTCACCCCTCAGCCTCCGACGCTCCAGGGAAAACAGCCCCAGCCTGTTCAGCCTCTCCCTATAGCTCCAATCCTCCAACTCTGGCAACATCCTTGCAAATCTTTTCTGAACCCTTTCAAGTTTCACATCATCTTTCCGATAGGAAAGAGAGTTTGTCCTTCTCATTCACCAGCTTGCCTTACATCTCAAAAGAGAGCCTCCCTGTTTTGTTATACCTTGAGCACCACCGACCCCAATGTATCTGTTCCACTGCCTCCATTGCAGTACTGTAACTGATCAAATCAACATTGTTGTTATGAACCAGACTAGACCCCCTCCAGATATTTTAAGAAGGTAGCCTAGGCGCTAACTTTTTTTAATCTTAAAGGCAAATGTAAAGCACTGTCTTCCAGAGGCAATTCAACTAGTCAAACTACTCAGCGTTAAACAAAATAAAATTTATTTAAACATTATAGTTAAAATACAATAAAAGACATAGGAATTTAGAATAACAACTCGGTTGGAAAACTTAACAGAATAATAGATTCAGTAACTATTATTAATTAACTATTCCAACGTAGTAACCTCCCATAAACACAGCCCTTCGTAAAAAGGCAAATTCAGACAAATAGATTTGTCTCACAGGTAACCCGGCAGCAAAGAGAAACCCCAGCTTCTAGCAGTAACCAAGAGAGGGAAAAGATAGCTTCTACTCCTTCAAAACCACAACAGCAACTGCTTAAAGTTAAACCTAAAAACAAAAAAAAACTAGAAATCCTAAACTGTGGGAGCTGGCCACACCCATCCAGGCTACTTCTATTGTTCCAACTATTAAAACACCCCAAGGCCTCACAAACCGTTTACAGTGGTGATTTTGGTAGGTTGCTTGGTATTTCTGCCGAAAAACCTCTCTTCAACAAAACAGGACAAAAATAACCTCCTAAAGCCACAGCATCGTCCCACTGTCTTTAGGGGGCAACAGCAGCCCTTTTAGAAAGAAGCTGCTGTTTCACTGAACATTTCTCCTTCCCCTCCTGCATAGGTTTTTATGCCAGTGATCTCGGTGTTGGGAGCCCATTACAGGTTGGGGTACAAGTTAATCTGTGTTTGGCAATGTCTGTTATCTCCTTCAGTCCTCCAAGAACTCTGGAGTCCTCCAATTCTGGCTTTCTGTGCACTGCTCATTTTAATGACTCCACAATTAACTCCCTGGGCCCTATAAGCACTGGAATTTGCTCGATCTATCTTCTATTCTTACTTTCCTTCCTTAACTTGCTCCTCAAAACCATTGCAAACATCTTCTTATGTGTCTTGGTGTCAAATCAAGTCTGATTTATCCTCCTATGAACCCCTTTGGCCCAGTAATGCAAATTCAATTCATAGATCTGGTGCAGCAAGTGCTGAGGGGTTACAAGTTTGATGGCTGCCTGTATCATGTGAGGGGTGGGTGAAGGCTGGATATTCAACTGTCACAGCATCACAGCCTGATTTCCCCGATATACCTGACGATTCAGAGAGATGGGAGAGTCCTCCATCAGTCAGACTGTCTAATTCGAGATGCCTGTGACTGTATGGTCAATCTGCTGGGTCTTTGCTGTGAATCTTAGCTGGACAGGCGGGGATGTTTTTCACTGGAGTGTAGGAGGTTGAGGGGTGACCTTATTAAGGTTTATAAAATCATGAGGTCTTTTCCCTAGGGTGGGGGAGTTCAAAGCAAGGGGGCATATTTTTAAGGGAGAGGAGAAAGTTTTAAAAAATATATGAGGGGCAACATTTTTTACACAGTGGTTTATTTGTGGAATGAACTGCCAGAGGAAGTGATGGATGCGGGTACAGTTACAATGTTTAAAAGACATTTGGATAAGGACATGACTAGGAAAGGTTTGTGAGGATATGGGCTAAATGCAGGCACATGTCTGGAACATGGTCACTGTGGATTAACTGAAGTGTCTGTTTCCATGCTATGTGACTCGGTGACGATGAGTCTATTTAACTCCATTAAAGGCACTATACAAATGCAGGTAATTGGTGTACTGTGTCAGTTGAACAGGAATATGCTCATGAATGGACATGGTATTTTTCCACTCCTTGGATGTTCCTGGAATACGGATTGCTCCAACTGGGCACGTCCTGAGATCCATCAAATTCCTATCACTGGGAAAAAGTTTCAAAGTAGTAGGTGCTTGTACACTCCTAAAGCAACTGACTGACTGTCTCTTTCTTTGACCCTCTGACATGTGAGATGGAAAGTGTGCACACCACAGACATCGGTATAGTTAATAAAAGCAAAAAATTATAGATGATGGGGATCTGGAATAAAAACAGAAAGTGCTGGAAAAGTTCATCATCTGCAGAAAGAAAAGCAGAGTTAATGTTTAAGGGGATGCCCATGTACAACAGAGATGAGGAAACATGTTTTCTTGCAGAGGCTTGTGAGTCTCTGGAATTCTCTTCCTTCAAAGGCAGTGGATGCTTTAAGTATTTTAAAGGGAGATGTAGATAGATTCTTGATTCCCAACGGACTGAAACATTATCATCGGTGTAGAATTGAGGTTAACATCACCATCTTATTAAATGGTGGAGTAGGCTCGAAGGGCCAAGTGGCCTAATCTTGTTCCTTGTTGGTGTGTTTAAGGTCCAACATGTGTCATTCTGAACAGGCATTGTGTGAGATGAGGTTTGAAAAGAAATTGGGCGGAGGCGAGGACAGCTTTGAGGGGCGTTGCATGAGATGAAGTGTGAATAAGTTTAGTCCAAGTGTTATTGTAACTGTACATTAGCAGCAAAGGTCAGTGATTGAGCTGGTGATTCTCAGAAGGCTTTGTAAGCAGGGATAATGTTGCTGAGGATTCCTGCGGAGGACTCCAGTCCATATTTTGGGAGTGACCCTGGGCATGTAGAGAACGGCGACTCTCTCTAGGGCTCTCTATCACAGCCATAGGGATGAGACCACAGATGGAGTTTCGACTTCAATCAGAAAGCCAAATTACTTTCAAACAGTTGCAAAACTTTCTGATGCTTTTAAAATACCTAAATATAATTCTACAAGTTTAGTTTCCGAGACGTAAAACAAAAAGAAAGGGAGGACAAAGAGGAAACAAACTGAACGTTTAAAAAGAGAAGAAACCTTAAGGGATAAATAAGAAAATCAAGCCCTTTAACTTCCGACACCAGGGTGGTCCAAGAGATTGAGAAGGAATATTTATAACATCAGGGTTTAATGATCGCTGAGGACCCTTAATGTGCCTCGACTTTGGCAGAAGAAACTTTAATTTTCCAACGCTGGATTTGTTAGAACAGAGAGCGGGGGGGAAGAAAAAAAAAGACTTCACGTTGAGATTTTTTTTGTCTTCCAATTTTGAGTGGATTCCTCTTGCGCTGTCATTGAGGGATTGTTTATGACTGCTTTCGTTCCATGTTTCTGAGGGTCACATTTGGGAGAGAATTCAGGCTTTCAGACCAGATTCCTGTCACCGACCCCACTCCTCAGAGTTTTCTTCCCAGAGGTTTGATCAGGTATTTGAAAATTTTGCTTTTTTTTTCTCTCTGTGGCTTTTCTGTTACTCTCGTCTGAGATTGTGGAACCAGTACAAATTTTTATTTATTTATTATTTTTGAGGGAAATTCCTGGGCTTGCTTCATGGAAACACAGAAATTATTTTGCAACATTCTCTGCATCTCTCCAAAGGCTTGTTTATTCGCGCCTGAAATGTTGTTTAAGCAATCGGACAAAACATTTTTAAAAATTTTAGCCCCACTGTTATTCTGACTGCGGCTGAAGCTTTTATTAATGGTCATTTCGAACAGCAAACATCTCTCTTGCTACCAATCGCTTCAGAGTTTAACATGTCAGTGAACGAGTTCAGATTGCTTTGGAAAAATTTGCAGGTGATAAGAAAAGGTCCAAATTCAACTTTGCGAAGAGAGAAATAAAGAGGGAGGAGGAATGGCTTAATAATTTCAAGGCAAAGGCGGGGGGAAGATTCGACGGGAGTAGGTCAAAATGGCACTTGCTGACAGAGGTGTTCTTCAGAGATTGTTACTTTTCAATACATCTGAGGTAAAAGTTCCAACTGAATGAAATATACCCAGAGTATGATGACTGAAGATATGGCAATGAGGGAGAGGCAACTTCAACAAAGCATTGGCATTGTTGAATTCTGCTGCTGTACCCCCACTCTCATTTAGTGGCTCCAATTATCTGTGCCCTGTCCCTGTCCCTGTCTCTCTCTCTCTCCCTCTCCCTCTCTCTCTCTCTCCTCAAACCCTCTCTACGTATAAGATCACACTTGAAGATTCTCCAAGGAACTTTCCTTTGTTTCCCTTTGCACGTTTTCTCAATTATTGGAAGCTTCTCTTAACTGTTTTTGTTGTTGCCCCAATTACTGTATTGGTGATCCCCACTGACTTCATCATTCCCTTCCCTGTATCTTGCTCTGGCTCGTCTTTTGGGACAGGCCAAAACGGGCAACCGATGGACTTGTGTTATTAACACTAGACTACTAATCCAGGTAAAGATCTGGGGTTTGAATCTTGCCATGGAATTTCATAGATTCTCAACAGTGTGGAAACAGGCCATTCGGCCCTGCAAGTTCACAGACTCTCCAAAGAGCATTCCCACCCAGACCCACCTCCCTGCCCTATCCCCATAACCCTGCATTTCCTATGGCTAATCCACCTAGCCTACACATCCCCGGACACTACGGGACAATTTAGCATGGACAATCCACCCTAACCTGAACATCTTTGGACTGTGGGAGGAAACTGGAGCACCTGGAGAAAACCCACGCAGACACGGGGAGAGTGTTCATATTTGACATAGACAGTCGCCTGAGGCTGGAATCAAACCCGGGTCCATGGCACTGTGAGGCAGCAGTGCAAACCACTGAGCTACCATGCTGCCCCTAAGTTGAATTCAATATTTTTTTAAAAATCTGAAATTAAGAGCCTTATGATGATTATGACACTTGTTGATTGCTGTTAAAAACCCACCTGGTTCACTAATGTCCTTCAGGGAAAGAAGTTTGTTATCCTTACCTGGTCTGGCCTACACGAGACTCCAGACCCAGAGCAACATGGTTAACTCCTAACTGCCCCTCTGGGCAGTTACGGATGAGAAATAGATGCTGGTCTCACTATGAACGCCCACATCCTATGAAGGAAGGAAAAATCAGCATAAATTTAACATTTAAAACAAATAATACCTCAGATTACAACAGGATCTTGACCAGATGGGCCAAATGGGCTGAGAAGTGGCAGATGGAGTTTAATTCAGATAAATGTGAGGTGCTGCATTTTGAGAAAGCAAATCTTAGCAGGACTTATACACTTAATGGTAAGGTCCTAGGGAGTGTTGCTGAACAAAGAGACCTTGGAGTGCAGGTTCA
>NC_057752.1:10948116-10953235 GCF_004010195.1 Chiloscyllium plagiosum
TATGGAATGAGCTGCCAGAGGATGTGGTGGAGGCAGGTACAATTGCAACATTTAAGAGGCATCTGGATGGGTATATGAATAGGAAGGGTTTGGAGGGATATGGGCCGGGTGCTGGCAGGTGGGACTAGATTGGGTTGGGATATCTGGTCGGCATGGACAGGTTGGACCGAAGGGTCTGTTTTCGTGCTGTACATCTCTGAGTCTATAACTGTATGACTCTATCTGCTTCTCCTTCAAACGCAAAGGCCAAACATTGCCTATTATTTGCCTGATGGGAAGTCACTGCTTACCTGATAATGTGCAGCGATTAAGTTAATGCAACCAGTGGGTTAAGTGAATGAGGTGAATGTGACTGACTCACTCACAGGCTGCATTTTAATTTGAATATAATTACTTCAGAGATCTAAGCCACCATTTCCCTCCCAAGTTGAGAGCTGGCAACACAAGACATTGGTACGAGTGTGTGTAGGATGGGTCACTGGGTGTGAAGTGCCAAGATGGGGTGAGGTGAAATTTTCTGTGAGCCCGTTTGAACAGCCTCCGTAACGGATCACCAGTTTTCTCCAGAAACGAGGAGCAGGATAAAATGCATATTAACGGAAAATTCAATCCTTTTCAAAATTTCCTGCAAATGGTACTTCCAATTTCGGAGGGGAACCTATTTAAACATCAGAAGAGCTGCAAATATTTAAGCTGAATGTTTGCATCCTTTACTTGACCATCGAGCAGCTTAGGGCTTTGAAGCAGAAGGAGGACATTTTGAGCCCACACCACCATTATATAAGGTTGTGGCTGAACTCATTGTGTCACAGCTCCATTTCCCTGTGTGTCTCCAAAATCCTCACCTCCAATGTCCACCTAAAATCTCTCTAACTCAGCCTTCAATATATGCAGTGACCCAGCCTCTCCTGTTTTCTGGGGAAGGGAATTCCACAGGCTAACAACCCTCTGAGAGAAGGCTTGTCTACAGGAATAGTGCCAGAAGACTGGGGGATAGCAAATGTTGTCCCCTTGTTCAAGGAGGGGAGTAGAGACAACCCTGGCATATATAGACCAGTGAGCCTTACTTCAGTTATTGGAAAACATTATAAGAGAGAGGATTTATCATGATTTGGAGATGCTGGTGTTGGACTGGGGTGTACAAAGTTAAAAATCACACAACACCAGGTTATAGTCCAACAGGTTTAATTGGAAGCACTAGCTTTCGGAGCGACGCTCCTTCATCAGGTGGTTGTGGAGGACACAATTGTAAGATACAGAATTTATAGCAAAAGGTTGCAGTGTGATGTAACTGAAATTATACATTGAAAAATACCTTGATTGTCTGTTAAGTCTCTCATCTGTTTGAATACCATGATAGTTTCACTTCTTTCAATTGTAAATCACAAAACATTTTTTGAAAAGTTGCATTCTCAGGTTAGCTGTAACAATTGGTGTCAGCCCAGATACTATGCTGAAGGTGTTAGCCCCCTGTGTTCCCTATCTGTGCCATAATGTTTAGACTGATTCTAATCTAAAAAGTGAGTTAACAGAATCTTACATGGATTCATGCAGTTTTTGAGCAAAGTACAATGTAACTCTGTAAGTACAAGTTCACCCCACAATCATCTATTTATAATCATCTTGAGGAATAAGTTGATTAGGGATCGTCAACACGGTTTTGTGAAGTCTCGGGCGTGCCTCAAAGTTAGTAAATTTGCAGATGACACTAAGGTCGGTGGACCTGTGGATCGTGGTGAAGGATGTTGTGGGTTGCAGAGGCACGTGGATAAGCTGCAGAGCTGGGCTGAGAGGTGGCATGTAGAGTTTAATGCGGAAAGGTGTGAGGTGATTCACTCTGGAAGGAGCAATGGGAATAGGATACTGGGTTAATAGTAAGGTTCTTGGTGGTGTGGATGAGCAGAGAGATCTCAGTGTCTATGTACACAGATCCCTGAAAGTTGCCACCCAGGTTGATAGGGCTGTTAAGAAGGCATATGGTGTGTTAGCTTTTATTGGTAGAGGGATTGGGTTTCGGAGCCACGAGGTGACGTTGCAGCTGTACAAAACTCTGGTGTGGCCGCACTTGGAGTATTGCGTACAGTTCTGGTCACCGTATTGTAGGAAGGATGTGGAAACTTTGGAAAGGGTTCAGAGGAGATTTACTCAGATGTTGCCTGGAATGGAGGGGAGGGCTTATGAGGAAAGGCTGAGGGACTTGAGGCTGATTTTGTTAGAGAGAAGAAGATTGAGAGATGACTTAATAGAGACATATAAGATAATCAGAGGATTAGATAGGATGGACAGTGAGAGCCTTTTTCCTCAGATGGTGATGACTAGCATGAGGGGACATAGCTTTAAATTGAGGGGTGATAGATACAGGACAGATGTCAGAGGTAGTTTCTTTACTCAGAGAGTAGTCGGGACGTGGAATGTGCTGCTTGCAACAGCAGTAGTCTCACCAACTTTAAGGGCATTTAAAAGGTCATTGGATAAACATATGGATGAAAATGGAATAGTGTAGGATGTTCATGTTGGTTTCACAGGTCAGCGCAACATCGCAGGCCGAAGGGCCTGTCCTGCACTGTCATGTTCTGTGTTCTAGAAGTATTTTCCCTTGTCTTAAAAGGGAGACCTCTCAGTTTTAAACTGTGTTCTCTCGTTCTAGTCTGCCCCACAAGGGTAGACATTCAGCATCCACCATGCCACATTCCCTCAGGGTCTTGCATGTTTCAACATGATCATCCCTCAATCTTCTTGACTCCAATGTATACATGCCCGACTTGTTCAACCCTTCCTCATGAGAAAACCTCTTCATCCCAGGAGTGAGTTGATGAACCTTCTCTGAACTGCTTCGAACAAAATAGAGCACAGAAACAGGCTTTTCGGCCCATCTCGTCCATGCCGACCAGGTTCCCTGAACTGAACTTGTCCCATTTGACTGTGTTTGGCCCATATCTCTCTAGACCTTTCCTTTCCATGTGTACCTGTCCAAATGTCTTTTAAATATTGTAATTGTACTCACCTCTGCCACTTCCTCTGATAGCTTAATACCCTTTTTTCAAATAAGTAGACCAAGTTATGCACAGAAATTAATGCCCCTTACAGCTGCAGTAAAACATTTCTCTTTCTTTTTACATTCTGTTCCCTAGCAATATACAATGACCCAGTATTTCCTTTCCTAACCTGCGGACTAATCTGATATAATTCAAGTTCCAGGACACCCAGATCCCTCTGTACCTCCGAGTCCTCCAACTCTCCCCCTTGAAACAATATGCTGCTTTTTTCTTCTTGATGCAAAATGGACAAGTTCAGTTTATACGCCAAGTGCCAATAGTTTTGCCCACTCACTGAACATATCCATGTGCTGTTGCAGAATCGCACAACTTGTTTTCCTGCCTATCTTGGTGATCTGCATATTTCCCGATAACACGTTTGGTCTTTTCAACCAATCACAGAATCATAGAGTCATCGAAATCGAGAGCACAGAAAAAGGCCGTTCAGCCTATTGCATCCACACTGATCCAAACTGCCACCTACCTATTCTCACCCCATTTCCCAAGGCACACAAGGCTATGCACCAAGTATACATCTAAATATGACTTCAATGTTCAGAGGGGTTTTTGCCTCTCCCACCCTTCACAGACAATGAGTGCCAGACTCCCAGCACCCTCTGGGTGAAAAAGCTTTACCTCACATTCCCTGTGAACCTTCTGCCCTTTACCTTCAATGTATTCCCCCTGTCATTGATTCCTCCATCAAGGGGAAGGGTTTCTTACTGTCCACCCTATCCTTGCCCCTCATCCTTGTATATATCTCAGTTGTGTCCCCTCCTCAATCTCCTCTGCTCTAAGGAAAACAACCCTGGTCTGTCCAATCTCTCTTCATCATTGAAGCCCTCCAGACCAGGCCACATCCTGGTAAATCTCCTATGCACCCTCTCCACTGCTATCACATCTTTCCTCTAATGTGGATTCCTGAATTGCACACAGTCAGCCAGGCTGGAAGTTAGACAGGCCGTTGCCCTCCCTGAGCTTCCAGTGGCAAATTTACAGCAAAGGTTACAGGAGGAGCTGTTTGCAAAATGCAGCAGCCAGCATGTTGGCAGCTCAGGTGCAGTGCAGCTCTGAGCCGTTTATTATATCCTCACACATTTCCTCAGCACCAGAAGAGGCCTTTCAGCTAGGTCGGGGCTAATCTGTATCTGAACTCTACCACCAACTCACCTTGGTTCTGTTACCCTAAAGACCTTTACCTTATGAAAACTTACCAATATCAGTCTTGAAAGTTTCAATTCGACTCTCCCCAGTTTTTGAGGGAAAGGTGTTCCAGACTAGATCATTCGTAAATGGTTGTGATTGCCTTTGAGGTTCCATAAGGCCGGGTTTAATAAACTGACAGTTGATCCTTAGAAAAGTAGATGTGATCTATATGGACTTCAGTAAGGCGTTCGACAATCATGGGAGACTGGTTATAAAGGTTAGATCACATGGAATACAGGGAGAACTAGCCATTTGGATACAGAACTGGCTCAAAGGTAAAAGACAGAGGGTGGTGGTGGAGGGTTGTTTTTCAGACTGGAGGCCTGTGACCAGTGGAGTGCCACAAGGATCGGTGCTGGGCCCTCTACTTTTTATCATTTACATTAATGATTTGGATGCGAGCATAAGAGGTACAGTTAGTAAGTTTGCAGATGACACCCAAATTGGAGGTGTAGTGGACAGCGAAGAGGGTTACCTCAGATTACAACAGGATCTGGACCAGATGGGCCAATGGGCTGAGAAGGTGCAGATGGAGTTTAATTCAGACAAATGCGAGGTGCTGCATTTTGGGAAAGCAAACCTTAGCAGGACTTATACACTTAATGGTAAGGTCCTAGGGAGTGTTGCTGAACAAAGAGGGTTACCTCAGATTACAACAGGATCTGGACCAGATGGGCCAGTGGGCTGAGAAGTGGAAAATCGAGTTTAATTTGGATAAATGCGAGGTGCTGCATTTTGGGAAAGCAAATCTTAGCAGGACTTATACACTTAATGGTAAGGTCCTAGGGTGTGTTGCTGAACAAAGAGACCTTGGAGTGCAGGTTCATAGCTCCTTGAAAGTGGAATCGCAGGTAGATAGGATAGTGAAGGCGTCGTTT
>NC_057752.1:10953541-10960831 GCF_004010195.1 Chiloscyllium plagiosum
AGGCATTTGGATGGGTATATGAATAGGAAGGGTTTGGAGGGATATGGGCTGAGTGCTGGCAGGTGGGACTAGATTGGGTTGGGATATCTGGTCGGCACGGACGGGTTGGACTGAAAGGTCTATTTCCGTGCTGTACATCTTTGACTCTAAGTGCCTGATTCTATATCGAGAGGACTGTAGTACGGGATGCAGAAGTTAAATGCAGTTGTACAAAACCCTGGTTAGACCCCACTTGGAGTACTGACAGCAGGTCTGGACACCACACCTTTGGGAAGGACATATTGACCTTGGAAAGAGTACATTGCAGGTTTACCCTGGACTTCAGTGGATACATTTTGAGGAGAGATTACACAAATTAGGTTTGTTTTCTCTGTAACTTAGAAGGTTCAGAGGTGATCTGATTGAAATCCTTCAACATTATCAGGAAAACTCCAGGTACATAAACTATTTCCATTAGTTGAGGATTCTAGAACTAGGGGCATAGTTGAAAAATTAAGGCCAACCTATTCAGGAGAGATGTTAGGACGCACTTTTACTTACAAAGGGTGATAGAAGTTTAAAACACTCTTTCACAAACAGCAGTGGATGCTGGATCAATTGTTAAAAATTTAAATCTGAGATTGATAAATTTTTTGATATTTGATTGTTTTATTGTCACGTGTACCTGAGTACAGTGAAAAGCTTTGTTTACGAGCAGTCCAGGCAGATCATAGTAAGCAAGGACAGACCTATCATAGGGTGACAACAATACTGAAACAGAGACATACAGGTTGTGTCACACAGGGCGTGCGCTAGGCAAGGTCAACACTGGCAAGATCAGCATTATTTGAAGTTAGAGAGTCCGTTCAGCAGTTAAGCAAAGATACTAAGGGATATGGGCCAAAGGCAGGTCTATGGAGTGAGGCCATAGATCAGCCATGATCTCATTGAGTCAGGAAGTCACAGGTTCAACTCACACTTCAAAAACAAAACTGAGTACAAGATCTAGGCTGGGATTCCAGTGCGATGCTGAGGGAGTGCTGCACAGGCAGGGAAGCTGGTTTTCGGATCAGAAGGCAAAGTAGGAGACCTGGCTGTCCTCCCAGCTGCAGGGGAAAGCTCTGATGTTGCGATGGGGAAAAAGAGCAGGTGACTGGCCAATATTTCACCTGCAAGCAAGATCACCCTGAGACCATTCCCTCCAGGCATTCATTCTTGTGTGTGGGAGCTTGCTGTGTGGCAAATTGGCCACTTCCTTCCCTACATTCCAACAGTGAGGATACCAAGAGTTCTTCATCGGCTGTGGCACACAGTGGAACATGAAAAATATCCAGCGAACTTGAGAAATCTTTTGCGATGGTAGATCTTTGAGGATCACTTAATTCTTCGCAGGTAAAACCTATTTTGAGGAAGCCCATAACCCAATATGGAGAGATGTCCCAACGGATATCTTCATGAATTAATTCATCATTCAATGGGTATTTAACAGCCGCCTTTTGGAAGGTTACAATTGACTTCCTGTGAAAGGTACCACCTGCGAATTCATACCGTGTGAAGCAGATACCTGACTGTCTGAGAGTAAAGATGTACCATGTCACGCTATCATATTGTCAGTGGACTTTGTTTTCATCCCTTCATAGGCCAGCATTTATTGCCCCGTCCCTAGCTCCCCCTTGCAAATGTGGTGGTGAACCGCTGCAGTCTGTGTGCTGGAGATAGACCCACAATGCCCTGAGGGAGAGAATTTCCAGGGGTTTGACTCCCTGATTTCTTTCCAAGTCAGGATGGTGAGGGGCTTGGCATGGAACTTGTAGGTGTTGGTGTTCCCATGTATCTGCTGCCCTCGTCCTTCTAGTAGTGGTGATGGGCCCCTGGGTATTCTAAATGTTGGACACCGGTGTGAACCACAGCATCCACATCTGCAGGAAGTGTCCGTAGCTGCAGGAAGTTCTGCTCTAAGCTGATGAGCTGGGGTCTGAGCTTCCGACCCTGCGACACATGAGAGAGGGGAAAGCTATCTGGACACTTTGTCCCCGGAGATAGTCACACTATCTCGGCTAGCTCCTTCTGAATTGGTCCGTGCTCAGGTCCAGGATTAGATTAGATTCCCTACAGTGTGGAAACAGGCCCTTCAGCCCAACAAGCCCACACCAACCCTCTGAAGAGTAACCCACCCAGACCTATTTCCCTCTGACTAATGCACCTAACACTATGGGACAATTTAGCATGGCCAATTCACCTGACCTGCACATCCCTGGGCACTATGGGTAATTTCGCATGGCCGATTCACCTAACCTGCCATCTTTGGACTGTGGGAGGAAACCGGAGCACCCTGAGGAAACCCACGCAGGCACGGGGAGAATGTGCAAACTCCACACAGAAGTTGGAATCGAACCTGGGTCCCTGACGCTGTGAAGCAGCAGTGCTAACCACTGTGCCACCGTGCTGCCAGGAGGGTGTGACTGCAAGTGGGGCGTGTATGAAGGATGTGGGCGATAGCAATGGAGGGCTCTCAACCTCAGCCTGTGCAACTGTTCCGTTGGTGGGGCAGAGTCGAAAGGATCCTGATTTTATTGGGAGGCAGGACAGTTAGGAGGATAGGTATTGTTCTCTGCAGCTGGTGGTGACAGTCCTGAAAGCTGTGTTGCCTGCCCAGTGCCAGTGTTAAGGACATCATCTTGAGGCTGGAAACAAGTTGATTCCTTTGGGGAGGTTCCTGCTGTGAATTTACTGTGGAGTGCTGGGGGTGAGGTGGTGCTATAAAGGGAGTTCTCAGGCTGGGACAGCCCTGAAGACTGCCCCAGTACCTGGAGGCTCCAGACTGATGAGGCAGCATGGCAAGGGCTCAGCAGGAGTCTAGTATTAATAAGTAGCAGTGGTTGGCCCCACTGGTCTGTCTCCTGATATCTTCCCGCTTCATTCTCAGCATCCACGCTGTTTGTGTACCTAGCGTGAAGCCCATTTTCAACAGCGAAGTCCCTTTAACGGCATCAGCAACTGCACACTTCTCAATGAGAACTGAGAGGAAGCGAGTGAGAGGCTCTGAAAGACTGGGAGTCTGTCGGAATTGTGAGAAATTGCGGGTTGGGACGGGGGTGGGGGCTGAAGGTGGAGGTGGTGGGGATTGCTTCCTGACAGCTGAAGAAGGCGCCAGTGGAAGTTGAATACCAGATGCAGCAGAGCAGGAGTAGGGCAGAGCAGCCTGTTTAAGGCCATCAATACAAATCCCTGACAAGACTTCGAACTTTGACCCGAACTGAATCTGTGCTGAAGAGATGAACGTTTTATGGGTAGGTTTTTTTTGTTGTTTTTAAAAAAGAATGTCCTAATTGGCTCAGCTGTGAGGAGTTGTCGAGAAATTAAACTTCCAGCCAATGTCAGTGACACAAAGCTGACCTGAGGCCTAACTGAAATAGGCTTTGGGTCTTGATTTAAAGTGACAGGCACCTAACTGTTCGTTCTTGTTTGGCATATAGCCGTCCATTTTCTAACTGCCCCACTGTGGTGATTGGAACAAGGTCAGCCAGATGGGCATCATAGAATCTGAGTTCCCTGATTGGACCAGATTAACAGCCCCAATCAGGGAGCCCTGGCTGACAGATATAAACAGGAGTGTCAGGGATGCTGCCACTCTGAGAGCTGGCTCGAAAGTCAAGAGTTGTTCACGCGTAAATAAAAGATGACTTCGAGATGGTATAATGGCCTCTGTGAAGTTATTTCACCCACCATTGGTCAACCCTCACCCGTGCCCCCACACACATTCAAAAGCAAGCAGACAGTCTGGCTGGAGTCATTTGACTCAATGGGGATGTGATGGCAGATGGGCAGAGAAGGGAGGGATGAGGAGGTGGCATAAAAATTGGATGCCGTGGCAGTGGTACATTGCCTGCCACTCACCCATCCCCACCCAGCTTGCCAGCTGTGGGACACACTTTTGCCATTTCTGCCAATGCACAAGAGACCAGAGTTCGAGGAAAGTAGGCTTGTTTGACTGGAGGAGATCACAGATATAGGGAAGTGTGATGCCATGGAGGGGTTTAAACACAAAGATGAGAATCTTAACTCTCGGTATTCCAGATTGGATACTATTGTAAAGACCACATCTTTTTATTTTTCAGTAGTTTTGTTTGTGGACTAAAATGGAAAAAGAACTGTTTTGAAAAAAAAACCAAGGATTGTTGAAGGATGTCTGAACATTTGAAAAGCAGTCGAGGTGGGTATAGTGGACAGTGAAGAAAGTTATCTAAGACTACAAAGAGATCTTGATCAATTGGGTCAATATGGAATGGCAGATAGAGTTTAACTTGAAACTACCCCTGGCATCTGTCTTATATCTATCACCCCTTAATTTAAAGCTATGCCCCCTTGTGCTGGCCATCACCACCCTCTGATTATCTTATATGTCTCAATTTAAGTCACCTCTCAACCTCCTTCTCCCTAACAAAAACAGCCTCCAGTCCCTCAGCCTTTCATCATAAGACCTTCCCTCCATACCAGGCAACATCCTGATAAATCTCCTCTGAAACCTCTCCAATGCTTCCACCTTCTTCCTATAATACGGTGACCAGAACTGTACGCAATATTACAAGTGTGGCGACACCAGAGTTTTGTACAGCTGCAGTATGACTTCATGGCCCTGAAACTCAATCCCTCTACCAATAAAAGCTAACACACCGTATGCCTTCTTAACAAACCTGGGTGGCAACTTTCAGGGATCTATGTACACAGACACCGAGATCTCTCTGCTCATCCACACAACCAAGAATCTTACCATTAGCCCGGTATTCTTTATTCCTGTTGTTCCTTCCAAAGTGAATCACCTCACACTTTTCCACATTAAACTCCATTTGCCAACAACTCAGCCCAGCTCTGCAGCTTATCTATGTCCCTCTGTAACCTGCAACATCCTTCAGCACTATCCACAACTCCACTAGCCTTCGTGTCATTCACAAATTTACTAACCCATCCTTCCACGCCCTCATCCAGGTCATTTATGAAAATGAGAAACAGCAGTGGCCTTAAAACAGATCCTTGCGGTACCCCACTAGTAACTGAACTCCAGGATGAGCATTTCCCAGCAACCACCACCTTCTGTCTTCCTTCTAGTTGGCTAATTTCTGATCCAAACCACTAAATCACCCTCAATCCCATGCCTCCGTATTTTATGCAATAGCCTACCATGGGGAACTTGATCAAACACCTTACTGAAATCCATGTACCCCACATCAACCACTTTACCCTCATCCACCTGTTTGGTCAGCATCTCAAAGAGCTCAATAAGGTTTGTGAGGCACAACCTACCCTTCACAAAACCATGTTGACCATCCCTTATTAAATTATTCCTCTCCTAGATGATTATAGAGGTTTATAAAATCATGAGGGGCATAGATAAGGTGAATAGCAAGGGGCTTTTTCCAAAGGTGGGGATTTCAAGACTTGGGGCATATTTTTAAGGTGAGAGGGGAATGATTTAAAAAAGACATGAGGGGCCACTTTTTTCCACCGAGTGGTTCGTGTGTGGAATGAACTTCCAGACATCGTGGTGGATGCAGGTACAGTTAGAACATTTAAAAGACTTTTGGCTTAGTACATGAGTAAGAAATGTTTGGAGGGATAAGGGCCAAGTCTGGGCAGGTGGGACAAGTTTAGTTTGGGATTATGTTTGGCATGGACTGGTTCGACTGAAGGGACTATTTTCATGCTGTGTGCCCCTTTGACCCTCATGCTAAATGCGGTTTATCCAGCTGCTTGCTCAAGCAGTGGGGAAGCCGAATTCCAGACCATTCGGAGCCAGTAGAGGCAGGTTTGGCCAGCAGCAAGTTGCTGATTGGTTTCTGTGCTAGTGACCAGCTATCGATGCCAATGGGCAACCACATGCCAACCAACAACGATGTGATTGGCTCCCAGGTCCCTGGGGTGGGGGGTGTCCAGAACTAGAGGGCATCGGTTTAGGGTGAGAGGGGAAAGATATAAAAGAGACCTAAGGGGCAACATTTTCACCCAGAGGGTGGTGTGTGTGTGGAATGAGCTGGCAGAGAAAGTGGTGGAGGCTGGTACATTTAAAAGGCATTTGGATGGGTATATGAATAGGAAGGGTTTGGAGGGATATGGGCTGGGTGCTGACAGGTGGGACTAGATTGGGTTGGGTTATCTGGTCGGCATGGACGGGTTGGACCGAAGGGTCTGTTTCCATGCTGTACATCTCTATGACTCTAGGTCACTTGGTGGGTGTGAACGTTGGGTCAGAGGCCATCGGCCATCTGAAACAGGAGGATCTGGTTTTCACTCTGTGTCAGAAGGAGCATCTCGAGCTTGATGAGGGCCGGATTTCTTCCCCCTCATCAATCGCTGTAAGCCTTCACTTTCCACGACTAACCTTTCAGAGTGAGAACAAGTCACCCTCCAGAAAACAAGGGAAAGCCCTTGGAGAAGGTTGTTTGAGACCATCGGAAACCCTGTGGGACTGGGAGCAGCGAATGGTATTCCCAGTCTGTCCGCCAATCCATAGCAGCCGTGTCTTTGTGTGAGAGCCAAGGGGGAGCGGTTTATAAGGAGGTGAGAGCTTTAACGAGTCAAGTTCATAGTTTTCACCTGTAACAGGAATCAGTTTGCTGATGATGAATGGTAATGTTTCATGAAACACAGAAACCCAATGCACATGTCAACCTGCGTCGAAAGAGAACGAAACTGGGGGATTTTGGTGTACGTTGACATTTTGAGACAGCCCTGGGAATAGTCAGTCTTGTCTTCAGCACTGTACTGCTCCAGTGAGGGATGTCAATGGGCACAGGAATCAGAGGGATGATCACAGAGTTGCTGCTCAGTCAGAGAGTTTGAGATGAAGCCACCTTTGGGGGAAAGTAGTGAAACAGTTTCTTTGCCACGATTTTAATTTCTTGATGTTGGGTGGATGCTGTAAGCAGCACCATGGGGGATCTGTCAGGGAGGTACTGAAGATGATTCATCTCCTTTGCATTGAGAACATCGATTAGTGTTCGCACATCAAGCTGCCTGTCTGTCTGCCATGAGCATTTCCTTCCATCAGACCCGTGCTCCCCTCTTACAGAGCGCACTGCAAGAGCCTCAGAAAGACAGGAGTTGCTGAGAACTCGACACAATCAGTCAACTGTGTTCAAAATACTGCATGGCCAACGGGAGCACAAGAAATCAGACCGTTCCGGGGGGAGTGGGGAGGGGTTTGCCTGCTGTATGGCGGCGCTGCCAATGTCTGCTGTGCTGGGAAGGTGTTCAGAAGGTGACAGAGACACAGGGAGGGGCTTGAGGTTACATGGGTAAGGGCTGGAGGGGTTA
>NC_057752.1:10966865-10976761 GCF_004010195.1 Chiloscyllium plagiosum
GAAAGGGTTCAGAAAAGATTTACAAGGATGTTGCCAGGGTTGGAGGATTTGAGCTACAGGGAGAGGCTGAACAGGCTGGGACTGTTTTCCCTGGAGCGTTGGAGGCTGAGGGGTGACCTTATAGAGGTTTATAAAATCATGAGGGGCATGGATAGGATAAATAGGCAAAGTCTTTTCCCTGGGGCTGGGGAGCCCAGAACTAGAGGGCATAGGTTTAGGGTGAGAGGGGGAATGGATAGGATAAATAGGCAAAGTCTTTTCCCTGGGGCTGGGGAGCCCAGAACTAGAGGGCATAGGTTTAGGGTGAGAGGGGAAAGATATAAAAGAGACCTAAGGGGCAACGTTTTCACACCGAGGGTGGTACGTGTATGGAATGAGCTGCCAGAGGATGTGGTGGAAGCTGGTACAATTGCAACATTTAGAGGGATACGGGCTGGGTGCTGGCAGGTGGGACTAGATTGGGTTGGGATATCTGGTCGGCATGGACGGGATGGACCGAAGGGTCTGTTTCTATGCTGTACCTCTCTATGACTATGACGCCAGGTCATTTGGTGGGTGTCACAGCCTTGCAATACCCAATCGTATTTACCACAAAGCTCCTCAATTGAAAAGTCCAAGCTCAACAGTGACATCTTAACGAGGCCAGCTCATGGGAGCTGGCCAACCTTGTGCCAGGGCTGGGCAGCAGATGGCAAATGCTGTGGACTTTGGGAAAGGGGCACTGATCTCCAAGTCTTTCTGCTTCTCGAACCATCACCAAAGTTCATGATCTCATCAAAGCAAAGCACCCGTCGGATGGAAGCAGCCGAACAGAAACCACTGATCAGGTTCCTAGAGTTTGGAACGAGGCACAAGAGGAGGCCATTCTGCCCTTTGAGCCTGCTCCCCCATTCAATATGTTTGTGGCTGACCTCTCTTTAACCTCTACATTCCTGATATTCCTCAATAACCTTTCATCCTCTTGGTAGTCAGTAATCCATCTGCCTCTGCCTTAAGAATATTGAACGATTCTACATCCACTGTCTGTTGAGAAAGACAGTTGAGAGTCTTTGGAATTCCCTCCTCTGTTTTAAATGGAGTTCCCTCTTTTTTTGTTTTAACTATGATCCCTATTTTGAGATTCTCCCGCAAGAGGAAACATCTTTCAAAATCCACTCGGTCGAGTCCCCTCAGAATAGCATGCGTGTGAGCGCTGGTGTGTTTGAACATCAAAGTCCAAGAACCATTCACCAGTTGCAGGAACAGGGGTACCTTCCCTAGAGTGTCGGGAGCCACCATACCAGCCAGTCAAAAGGAAACCAGACTGTAAGATTTCAGTCAGCCTGCAAAGATAAGAATCTCAAAACTGATTGATCAACCGCCCCATCGATCTCCTCTCGATCATCAGGAAAGTGATGGAAGGTGTCACCAACAGTGCTATCAAGCAGCACCTGCTCAGCAATACCCTGCTCAGTGACACCCAGTTTGGGTCCCACCAGGGTCACTCAGCTCCTGACCTCATTACAGCCTTGGGTCAAACATGGACAAAAGAGCTGAACTCCAGAGGGTGAGGGGAGAGGGACATCCCTTGACATCAAGGCTGCATTCGGCCAAGTGTGGCATCAAGGAGCCCTGGCAAACCTGGAACCATTGGGTATCAGGGAGCAAATTCTCCGCTGGTTGGAGTCGTACCTGGCACATAGGAAGATGGTTGTGGTTGTTGGAGATCAGTCATCTCAGCCCCAGGACATCTCTGTAGGTGCTGGGCCCATTGCTGTTTGTTATCTATATCAATGATTTGGATGAGAGCGTACAAGGCATGATTGGTAAGTTTGCAGATGACACTAAAATAGGCAGTATCGTGGACAGTGAGGAAGGTGCTCAGAAACTGCAGTAGGACCTTGGTTAGCTGGGGAAGTGGGCCAAGAAATGGCAAATTGAGTTTAATCCGGATAAGTGTGAGGTCTTGCATTTTTGTAAAGTCAAGGGAGGAGTTTCATGGTGAATGATAGGGCCTTAAGGAGTGTAGTGGAACAGAGGGAACTTGTAGTTCAGGTGCACGGTTCTCTGAAAGTGGAGTCACAGGTAGACAGGGCAGGGAAGAAGGCTTTTGGCACACTGGCCTCCAGTCAGGGTATTGGGTACAGAAATTGGGAAGTTATGTTGCAGTTATACAGGATTTTGGTGAGGCTGCACTTAGAGTCATAGAGATGGATTTGTGAGTATTGTGTTCAGTTTTGGTCACCTTGCTATAGGAAGGATATTATTAAACTGGAAAGTGTGCAGAAGAAATGTACAAGGATGTTGCCAGGACTCAATGGTCTGAGTTATAGGGAGAGGTTGGACAAGCCAGAACTTTTTATCTTTAGAGCGTAGGAGACTGAGGGGGGACCTTGTAGAGGTGTATAAGATCATGAGAGGCATGGATAGGATGAATGCACTCAGTCTTTTTCCCAGGGCATCAGTTTAAGGTCAGAGGGGAAAGAATAAAAGGGAGCCTGGGGAGTAGCCTTTTTACACAGAGGGTGGTACATGTGTGGAATGAGCTGCCAGCAGAAGTGGTTGAGGTGGGTAAGTTAACAGCATTTAAAAAAGGTCATGTCCTCAGGGTAGTGTCCCAGGCCCAACCAGCTTTAGCTACTTCAACAATGACCTTCCCTCCATAAGGTCAGGAGTGGGGATGTTAGCTGATGATTGCACAGTGTTCAGCACCATTTGTGACTCCTCAGATAAGGACAAGGGCAGCAGATACATGGGAACACCACCCCCTGCAAGTTCCCCTCCAAGCCCCTCACCATCCTGACTTGGAAATATATCGCTGTTCCTTCACTGTCGCTGGGTCAAAACCCTGGAATGCCCTCCCTCAGGGCATTGCGGATCTGCTTATGCCCCTAAAAGCATTATGTTGAAAACCTTGCACCAAAAAAAGTGCCAATGAATCATGTTTTTAAAAAAACTAGATTACGGAGCTCCATTAGTTAGCAAAAGGGACTTAGACCTCGGAACTGAGACACATTGGAGAATTCACATTGCATATGCCAATTCACCAAACAGGTTTTGAGAAAAACTTTCACAAGTGATGATTTCTCACATGACATTGGGGGACTGACACACCAGGCTGACTGAAGTGACGGAAGATCATGAACTGGGTGGCTATGGGACAGGTTTGTTGAGTTTGAGGTGGAGTTGTTTGAATGGCAGTACCTCCCCGAGGCTGCTCCTCAGAGTATTGCAGGACTTCATGTCCCTGATTACTCGCCATGTGAGCACTATGTCCGGAACAGCTTTCGCCAGTAATGTCCAGCCCCTGCGAACGGCGGCCATCTCAGGAGAACGGCGCCAGCCATTTTGGACTTTAAGATGTAGAGAAACGTCTTCACTTTGAGTGGGAGCTGTGAATCTTTGAAGTTTCGAGGCTTGCGGATGGTCCGTTGTTGAGGATATTTAAGGAGGAGGCACTTTAGGAATCTAAGAGATATGAGGAGATTGGGGGAAAGCTGCACTCGTCGTTTTGTCCTGAGGGGTTGTATTCCTCTGGTTTAGTATTTGGTTGTGACAAGTGCAGCAAGTACAAGGGAACACCATCACTTCCACATTCCCAGAGCAACCTGGCTTTGACGTCTCATGCCATTTTTCTCACCTTCAAGTTCTAAAGCAGTCATGGGACTGAATGCCACGAAGAGCTAATCTGGCTGAAATCTCAGCACATTATGATGAGAGGGTGGCTCTCTTAACGGATTTTCCATTCAGCGAATGATGTTTGGAGCCCAGGCTCTTTGCAGACTGTTTGTCCGGATGCAAAAGATCCCATGGGACAAAGTGGGGGGGGGGGGGTGGTCTCACGAGGAGGGCTGGGTTTGTCGTTATTGCCACCACTAGGTGGCACAGTGAGCATGCCCGTGCACCGACTCAGCTCTGCAGTGCCACACTGCCACCAGGAACGGAGGTGGCGCTGCAGGACAGAGTCCTGAGGGCCAGGTCGGAAAATCAGGTGGATGGCCTCACCTCATTCGATGTACGCTAACCAGCAACCTTGTGAGTCTGCCCTCGCACTGCAGCGGAGAGGGAGCCACTTTGTTATGGTCAGTCACTGCGAGGGGCAGGAAGGCCAGGTTCCATCAAAGTCTGATGCCAAGTGGAGACGGGTGCTTTGCAAGCTCATCCTGTCACTGTGTCCGGGTGAGAGACAGAGGAGCAACGATTGAGCTCAGCCTGTCTCCATGTACATGGTAAAGGATACGAGGTGATCTCCTGGGAAAATTTAACATCCTGAGGATTTGACAGAGTGAATACTTCCTCTTGTAGGAGAGACGGGCTGTCCGGGGAAACTGTCTAAAAACACCAGTTCCACCACACAACACACCAGATGGCCTCCTTTTTTTAAAGACCACAATTTCCCCTCCCACGTGGTTGATGATGCCCTGTGCATCTCATCCTCATCCCACCCTCCGCCCTCGAATGCAACAAAGACAGAACCCCCCTGTACCTCACCTTCCACCCCACCAACCTCCGTATACATCACATCATCCTCTGCCATTTCTGCCACCTACAAACGGACCCTACCATCAGGGATATATTTCCCTTCCTATCCCTATCTGTTTTCCCTCTGTGACTACCTCATCAGATCCTCACCCTCCAACAACCCACCCTCCCCTCCCGGCACCTTCCTCCACTATCGCAGGAAGTGTAAAACCTGCACCCACACCTCCCCCACTCACCTCCGTCCAAGGCCCCAGAGGAGCCTTCCACATCCATCAGAGTTTAACCTGCACTTCCACACATGTCATTTACTGTATCCGCTGCTCCCGATGCGGTCTCCTCTACATTGGGGAGACTGGGCGCCTCCTAGCAGAGCGCTTTAGGGAACATCTCCGGGACACCCGCACCAATCAACCACACCGCCCCGTGGCCCAACATTTCAACTCCCCCTCCCACTCTGCCGAGGACATGGAGGTCCTGGGCCTCCTTCACCGCCGCTCCCTCACCACCCGAAGCCTGGAGGAAGAATGCCTCATCTTCACCTCGGGACCCTCCAGCCCCAGGGCATCAATATGGACTTCACCAGTTTCCTCATTTCCCCTTCCTTCACCTTATCCCAGTTCCAAACTTCCAGCTGAGCACTGTCCTCATGACCTGTCCCACCTGTCAATCTTCCTTCCTATCTATCCGTTTCACTCTCCTCTCCGACCTACCACCCTTACCCCCACAACCATCCATCTATAGCACTCCTGGCTACCTTCCTGCCAGCCCCACCCCCACCCCCTCCCATTTATCTGTCCATTCCTGAGGCTCCCAGCCTCATTCCTGATTAAGGGCTGGAACGTTGATTTTCCTGCTCCTTGGATGCTGCCTGACCTGCTGTGCTTTTCCAGCACCACTCTAAGCTTGATTCTGATCTCCAGCATCTGCAGTGCCCACTTTCACCTATACTATATAAAAATACAGGTCTCCCTTTTAAGATGGAGATGAGGAGAAATATTTTCGCTCAGAGGGTGATTAGTCTGTGGAATTCTCTTCCCCAAGGAGCTGTGGAAACTGAGTCACTGAATATATGAAACGCGGAGCGAGACAGGTTCTCGATTGACGACAGATTTGAATGTGAGGAAGAGCAGGCAGGGAAGTGGAGGCAAGGTCACAGCCTATTCCATCGTGGTGCAGGCTCTCGGATCCAAATCCCCCACTGCTGTTCCATGGACCAAATAGCAATAATATTCAGCCCAGGATCAGAGCCAATTATATCATTCCATCAACTGCAAAACCTACTTCCTCTTTGAAATCAATGTGAATTTCAAACAGGCAGAGGGTTTGAGCAAGATATTGAGCTGTGTAATAAAGGAGAGCGAACGACCAGTGGTTTAGTGTGTGTAATACACCAGCAGGTCCCAGCTCTTTATCAGTGTACATGAAAGACAGGAGCCTTCAATGGGGAATGGGGCAGGGAGTGGGGGACGGATCAGCCTGTTGAGGAGGGAAATGTGTCAAGGCATTGACTGTGCAGTGGTCTAGAGATACAGATTAGTGCAGTCGACCAAGGATTCTAGATACTTAATGGGGTATGGAATAAAAAGGCAGGCTCCAGCTCCATATTAGGGCATGCAATAGCCTACCAGGTTCTAGAGTTATATCAGCGTGTGGAACAGCCAGGCAGGTTATATCAGCGTGTGGAACAGCCAGGCAGGTTCTAGGGTTATAGCAGCGTGTGGAACAGCCAGGCAGGTTCTAGGGTTATAGCAGCGTGTGGAACAGCCAGGCAGGTTCTAGGGTTATATCAGCGTGTGGAACAGCCAGGCAGGTTCTAGGGTTATATCAGCGTGTGGAACAGCCAGGCAGGTTCTAGGGTTATATCAGCATGTGGAACAGCCAGGCAGGTTCTAGAGTTATATCAGCGTGTGGAACAGCCAGGCAGGTTCTCGGGTTATATCAGCGTGTGGAACAGCCAGGCAGGTTCTCGGGTTATATCAGCATGTGGAACAGCCAGGCAGGTTCTAGAGTTATATCAGCGTGCGGAACAGCCAGGCAGGTTCGAGGGTTATATCAGCGTGTGGAACAGCCAGGCAGGTTCTCGGGTTATATCAGCCTGAGCCATAGCTGGGTGAGCTCTCGATTTATATCAGTGAGTACAATAGCCCGTTGGGATCTAGATTTATATCAGTGTGTGGAATAACTAGGCAGGTTCTTGATTTATATCAGTGCGTGGACTAACCAGGCGGGTTCTAGATTTGTATCAGCCTGTGCAATAGCCAGGCAGGTTCTAGATTTGTATCAGTGTGTGGACTAACTAGGCGTGTTCTAGATTTGTATCAGCCTGTGCAACAGCCAGGCGGGTTCTGGATTTACATCAGCCTGTGCAACAGCCAGGCGTGTTCTAGATTTGTATCAGCCTGTGCAACAGCCAGGCGGGTTCTAGATTTGTATCAGCCTGTGCAACAGCTAGGCGGGTTCTAGATTTGTATCAGCCTGTGCAACAGCCAGGCGGGTTCTAGATTTGTATCAGCCTGTGCAACAGCCAGGCGGGCTCCATCTTGCTAGCAGTGTGTTGTCATGTCTTACTGGGGTAGCGTGCTGCAAATCGAGTCCCACTATTCCCAGACCCATCTCAAAGGTAAAAATTTTGTAAGTACCAACTTCCCAATTTTGCTGATATTCAGAGACTGGTTGATAGAAAGCATGGACAAGGATGAATATTTATTACACATGATTAGACTCCAACTGCAAGTAAATAGCTGTTGCCATATAACACTCCCAATTCAAACTCTCCTCCCCATTATGAACTCTCGCATGCACAGACACAGAAACAGGGTGAAACATGATGGACGGAGAGAAAACTGTAAAATCAGTTCATCAGGCTGTGTTTACAACATCCTTTGCATTGGTTCTTGCTGATCCAGAGGTTTCCTCTTTGCTTTCCTTTTGCAAATGTTTCCACCAGTGTGCAAGTAGCCCAAGGTGGCTGGTTCACTTACGGGAGGTCTCTGACATATCACTTAAAAACTCCCCCTTCTGGCAGTTGCTGTAAGCTAAGATAAATGTGTTTTCTTCAGGTTTGAAGTGGGCTTTGACTGCGGAGAACAGGGAGATCCTGAGCTGGAGGAGATCTGGTTTCTCTCTGTGTGGTTCCAAGCAGTTCAGTTACCCGACAACCAATCCCACAGTTGTTGGCAAGCAATAGGCCTTTGTTAGCAGTAACTGGTCACGAGTCCAAAGCTGCATGGGTACTCAACCAGTCAGCTGCAGTTTGTCTGGAACCTGCTGGTTCAAACAGCTGGATAAAATGAGACACAAAAGCAGAAGTTGCTGGCAAAGCTCAGCAGGTCTGGCAGCGTCAGTGAAGAGAGATCAGAGAAACGTTACCTTGGATTCCTCGTCACAGATGCTGCCAGACCTGTTCAGCTTTTTCCTGTTTCTGACTTACAGCATCTGCAGTTCTTTCGGTGGATAAAATGATGCTCGCCACAGGTTGCTTGGCTTTTCTAAAACATGGAGGAGTTTCTGGTTTAAAAGAACAATTCTTTTGCGTTTCAGTCCACAATCGTAAAGAACCACAAAAACGACACGTCTTTACAACTGTGCCTGTGGTGTGTGCTCTCCTTCCCTCTGTACATGTTCATCACATTGTTTTTCTGCTTCTGTATTTAGCTGTGTGAATGACCGCTCCTGTTTTCCCCTCTCTTCCATGGTGCTGGAGGCTGCTGGGGGATGTAAGGGCAGGTTCAGGACGTACACCAAGCAGAGTATTTTTACTCCTTGCCTCTTTTCCTTCTCTCTCAATTCCATCTTGCTCTCCCTCTCCTTTTCTTTATTTGAGTGAGAACTGCATCTCCCGCCACTGTTGTTCCTCTGTTTCATTCTCAATTCTTCAATCTGTTATCTCCCCACCGTCTCTTCGGAATTGAGGGTGGTGGAAGCAGAGGCAATTCCTGATTTAAAAAGGAAATTGGATGGGCATTTGAGACAAATAGTTGTGTGGGGCTCCAGGGAAAGGGACTGACTGCATTGCCCTGCAGACTCGGTGGGCTGAATTACGGACTAACCACATACGCACACTGGCTACAAGAGCAGGTCAGAGGCTGGGAATCCTGCAGCGAGTAACCCCCCCCCCCTTGACTCCCCAAAGCCTGTCCCACCATCTCCAAGGCACAAGTCAGGAGGGTGATGGAATACTCCCCACTTGCCCCTGGATGGGGGCAGCTCCAACAACACTCAAGAAGCTCAATACCATCCAGGACAAAGCAGCCGCTTGGTTGGCCCCACATCCACAAACACCCACTCCCTCCCCCCACCGACGCTCAGTAGCAGCAGTGTGTACCACCTACAAGATGCACTGCAGGAATTCACCAAAGATCCTCAGGCAGCACCTTCCAAACCCACGGCCACTTCCATCTAGAAGGACAAGGGCAGCAGGTACATGGGAACACCATGCAAGTTCCCCTCCGAGCCCCTCACCATCCTGACTTGGAAATATATCGCCGTTTCTTCAGTGTCACTGGGACAGAATCCTGGAATTCCCTCCCTCAGGGCATTGTGGGTCAACCCACAGCACATGGACTGCAGCGGTTCAAGATGGCAGCTCACCCCCACCTTCTCAAGGGGGGCAACTAGGGACGGGGCAATAAAGCCATGAGTAAATTTTTAAAACTCTGTGTAGGCCGATGCCTGCTTTTGTCACTGTCTGCTCGAGCCTGTCTCTTTTTTTTTTCCCGTTGATTTCTGTCTTAACTTTGCCTCTACCTTTTCATTTCTTTCTCTCCTTGTGACTGTCTCTTCCTCTTGCTATCCTGCATCTGTTTTGTGTCTCTTTCTGCCTTTCTCTCAGCGTGGTTGTGGGGAAGGAAGAGGCCAGCTAACACAGTGCACTCCTGCCCCAGTGCTACCTCAGTGCTGTTCCTTACGGGGTTGTGGTTGATCAGGAGGCTCCAGGTTCAATCACGGTACTGTTCCAAGAGTCCTGGTCACACTCAGCGTCACAGTGTCCTCGGGATCTGACCTGGCGGCGAGGGACAAACAGGCAGGAGACAATTGGGCAAACTCACCCTGCTTGCTGGGTGGGTTTACTTTTGCTCTCTGAGTCGGCAGTGAGTGGACCTGCCTGTTGGCTCAGTGTCAGCCAGCACACGGTTTTGTTCCCCAGGATCTGGAAGGATGTTATTGAGCAAGCTGCCTGTGTGGAACTTCCACATTCCGTGTTTGTTACTGTCTGAATAGGAGGAGGATATTCAGCCCCTGACTGTTCATTGTGGCTTCTGGATCAGTGGTGCTGGAAGAGCACAGCAGTTCAGGCAGCATCCGAGGAGCAGAGAAATCGACGTTTCGGGCAAAAGCCCTTCATCAGGAATAAAGGCAGAGAGCCTGAAGGGTGGAGAGATAAGCTCAAGGAGGGGGGGGGGGGGGAGAAAGTAGCATAAAGTACAATAGGTGAG
>NC_057752.1:10978135-10985533 GCF_004010195.1 Chiloscyllium plagiosum
ATAGGACAGTGTCGAGGTAGGTAGAGATGAGTTCAGTGGGACAGGAGCATGCTGAGACAATGGGTCGGCCAGGGTGGTCAGGCTTGTGGATCTTGGGAAGGAGGTAGAACCGGGCAGTGAGGGGTTCCCGGACTATGAGGTTGGAAGCTTTGGGTGGGAGATCTCCTGAGGTGATGAGTTTCTGTATGGTCTGGGAGATGATGGTTTGGTGATGGGGGGTGAGGTCATGGTTGAGGGGGCGTAGGAAGAAGTGTCCTCGAATTGGCGTTTGGCTTCAGCGATGTAGAGGTCAGTTCATTGTGGCTGCATGCTGTTCAATCCCTTCCCTGAATGGTTTGTCTTCATGTCTGTGGAACACATTGCTGCCGGTAGGCTGCCCACACACACACACTCGCATCTACACAAATGTGTGTATGTATGTATGTATATAATATATATATCACACACATACAGAATCCCTACAGTGTGGGAACAGGCCATTCGGCCCAACAAGTCCACACCGACCCTCTGAAGAGTATCCCACCCAGACCCATTCCCCTACCTTATTACTCTACATTTACCCCTGACAAATGCACCTAACCTGCTCATCCCTGAACACTATGGGCAATATAGCGTGGCCAATCCACCTGACCTGCATATCTTTGGACTGTGGGAGGAAACCAGAGCACCCGGAGGAAACCCACGCAGACACGGGGACAATGTGCAAACTCCACACAGACAGTCGCCCGAGCCTCGAATCGAACCCAGGTCCCTGGCGCTGTGAGGCAGCAGTGCTAACCACTGAGCCACTGTGTCACATGCACGCATGCGCGCACACATACACAAAGTACACACATGCACACACATGTACACACACAAGTGCACATGTACAAGTATACACACGCATATACACACGCGTATAAACATACAAATGTGTACATGTGTACACATGCTTACACGCACACGTACACATGCGTGCATACACACATGCACACACAAGTAAACAAGCGCACGTACATACATACACGTACACACACACTCGCACGCCAACTAGCTGTTGAGAATTCTTGACGCGGAAGTCAGAGCAAGTATGTGGCAACTTCAGCTTGCTGCTCACTCCAATTGGTTGCTACACTGGACATCAGCTACACACCATCCATGGACATTAGTATCCAAGATGTGCCAGCCTGTAAGAACCCTCATTCCCGTCACTGTAATGCTACAGCGAGGGACTACACCGGGCTGGATCTCCATCACTGGACAAAAGTGAGGACTGCAGATGCTGGAGATCAGAGTCGAGAGTGTGGTGCTGGAAAAGCATAGCAGATCAGGCAGCATCCGAGGGGCAGGGAAATCGATGTTTCGGGCAAAAGCCCTTCATCAGAAACGTCTATTTTCCTGCTCCTCGGATGCTGCCTGACCTGTGCTTTTCCAGCACCACTCTACTCTTGACTCTGGATCTCCATCACTCCCTATCATCACCCTCACTCTCTCTGGGCCGCCCCGGATCCTCACTGTGTTATGGTTCTGTTCGCCGCGCTGGGAATTTGTGTTGCAGGCGTTTCGTCCCCTGTCTAGGTGACATCCTCAGTGCTTGGGAGCATCCTGTGAAGCGCTTCTGTGATCTTTCCTCCGGCATTTGTAGTGGTTTGAATCTGCCGCTTCCGGTTGTCAGTTCCAGCTGTCCATTGCAGTAGTCGGTATATTGGGTCCAGGTCGATGTGCTTATTGATTGAATCTGTGGATGAGTGCCATGCCTCTAGGAATTCCCTGGCTGTTCTCTATTTGGCTTCCCAGCTCGGCGAACAGAACCACAACAACGAGCACCCGAGCTACAAATCTTCTCACAAACTTTGAACACCTCACTGTGTCCCTGCCTCGCCTTTCTGCGTCCTTTGTCCCCTCAGCCAGAGATCCCTGCTGTTCCTGCCTCGTTGGTTAACACATAGCAAAAGCCAGCAAGCTTGTCATGGTTGTCAGCAGTTCTCAGTCAGGTTGAGGGAGATGGTTTTCAGTTAGGGTGTCCCAGTAAGCCAAGGACAGGCTCTGATCCCAACCCGAAAGCTTGGACATGGTCAGTTAGTCACAGTTAGAATGGCGGGGGGGAGGTGGAAGAGAGTCAAGGTGCTGAGCAGGAATACAGACAGCTCAAAGGAGAGATGAAAACGCATATTCGAGAAACAAAGATAAAAGAACCAAAAAATACTAAAGTCGGTGGAGTAGTGGACAGTTTGGAAGAATGTTACAGGTTGCAGAGGAACGTGGATAAACTGCAGAATTGGGCTGAGAGGTGGCAAATGGAGTTCAATGCAGCTAAATGTGAGGTGATGCACTTTGGGAAGAATAACAGGAAGGCAGAGTACTGGGTCAATGGAAAAATTCTTGGTAGTGTGGATGTGCAGAGGGATCTCGGTGTCCATGTACATAGATCCCTGAAAGTTGCCACCCAGGTGGATAGTGCTGTTAAGAAGGCATACGGTGTGTTAGGTTTCATTGGTAGAGGGATTGAGTTCCAAAATCGCAATATCATGCTGCAGCTAGATAAAACGCTGGTGCGGCCACACTTGGAATATTGTGTACAGTTCTGGTTGCCCCAGTACAGGAAGGATGGGGAAGCATTGGAAAAGGTGCAGAGGAGATTTACCAGGATGTTGCCTGGTCTGGAGGGAAGGTCTTATGAGGAAAGGCTGAGAGACTTGGGTCTGTTCTCATTGGAGAGAAGAAGGATAAGAGGGGGTTTGATAGAGACATACAAGATGATCAGAGGATTAGATATGGGAGACAGTGAAAGTCTTTTTCCTAGGATGATGACGTCAGCTTGTACAAGGGGGCACAACTACAAATTGAGGGTGATAGATTTAAGACAGATGTCAGAGGCAGGTTCTTTACGCAGAGAGTGGTAAGGGCATGGAATGCCCTACCTGCTAATTTAGTCAACTCAGCCACATTAGGGAGATTTAAACAATCCTTAGATAAGCACATGGATGATGATGGGATAGTGTAGGGGGACGAGCTGAGAATAGTTCACAGGTCGGCGCAACAAAAAGGGCCGAAGAGCCTGGTCTGCGCTGTTCTATGTTCTAACACCAAAGCAGTGATAAAAGTCTGGAAGCCAATATTAAGTCTTCTATAAACAGTAAAAGGGTAAATAGGGGCAATTAAAGACCGAAATAGGTTTTCCAGGACACTGCCTGGATGAGCGATGAGGAGAGGCATGAAAAACTCTGAGATGCATAGATAGGGTTGATGGTCAGAAACTTTTCCCCCCAGAGTTGAAATGTCTAAAACTAGGGGCATGCATTTAAGGTCGGGGAGGAGGGGAGTTCAAACGAGATATGAGGGGCAAGTTTTTTTGACACAGAGAGTGGTAGGATGCGCTGCCAGGGGTGATGGTGGAGGCAGATACAATAGGGGTGTTTGAGAGACTTATCGATATGCGAGGAATGGAGGGATATGGACCAAGGGCAGGCAGAAGGGATTAATTTAACTTGGTGTCATGTTCGGCACAACATTGTGGGCTGAAGGGTCTGTTCCTGTGCTGTACTGTTCAATGTTCTATGGAAAGTGGAAATACACCTGGAGAGAGGGGTCATGAGGTGGGTAATGAACACGCTGCTTCTGCTGTTCCCAAAGAGGGAGGTACTGCCCAGGTCATGGTGACAGAGAAGGGAAATGAGTCACTAGAAGAAGTGATCGGGCAGAAGTCTTGGTTAGACTGTTGGTACTTTACATTGACATGGCATTGGGACTGGAATAGGTACATCCAAGGATTTTGAAGAAATTGAGAGTGGAAATTCTCAATCTCCGAGTCTTCCCTGGGCATGGGGGAGGTGTATGAAGACTGGAGAATTGCAAATCTCAAGGCCTAGTGCAAGAAAGGTTGGGAAGGATAAGCCCAGCAATTATAGACTAGTCCGTTTAACTTTGGTAATGGGGAAAACTTCTGGAAACAATAGCTTCCCTGTCCATAAACGTGACCCTGAGCTCCCAGTTCAGTACACTACTGTGTCTCAGGTCTGCTGCTGTACTTCAGCGAAATTTAGTGCAGTTCGAGAAACAAGATCTCATTTTCCACTTTGGAATCCTGCAGTCTCTCGGACTCAAAGTCGAGTTCAATCACTTTTGAGCCTGATTTCATCCTTCTGTGTTTTTTTTACCCACCCCGACCCACTCCGAAGAACTATCCCTCTGGACTATCATATGCTGAAAGATTGGAGCAACTGGGCTTGTATAAACTTGAGTTTAGAAGGATGAAAGGGGATCTGATTGAGATGTATAAGATTATTAAAGGATTGGGCATTCTGGAGGCAGGAAGCATATTTCTGCTGATGGGTGAGTCCAGAACCAGAGGACACAGTTTAAAAATAAGGGGTAGGCCACTTAGAACTGAGTTGAGGAGAAACGTCTTCACCCACAGAGTGGTGGGTGTGTGGAATGCTCTGCCCCAGAAGGCAGTGGAGGCCAAGTCTCTGGATACTTTCAAGAAAGAGATGGACAGAGCTCTTAAAGATAGTGGAACCAAGGGGTATGAGGATAAGGCAGGAACAGGATACTGATTGTGGATGATCAGCCATGATCATAATGAATGGTGGTGCTGGCTCGAAGGGCCAAATGGCCTACCCCTACACCTATTGTCGATAACTCCTGCTTTGGGATTTTCTTCAGGGCTGTATTTTGATTGGTGGGGGCTACTTTTTCGTTTCCAGGACTGCCTTTCTCATTCTGACAAACTCCCTTATTAGGTGGTGCAATCACACAGTGACAATACCTCTATAGCTGGAAATGATGTATCGCTGCTTGGACCCAGACACTAACAGAATTACAAGAATTTACCAATATGCTCAATCATCGACTATTAAGTTTCAATCCACAAAACACAACAAAAGCATTAATTTCCAAGACACTACGGTATTTGACTTATTACAGGGCAACAGTCACAAATGACCAAAGGTTGTTTTATTTTGATATGCACTTCTACACACACAAAGCCATCACCCTAAACCTGCCTTTGGCGGATTGGTGAGGTCACAGCTCAAATCATCTTAACTGTGAATCACTTAGTGCGGTGACTGTGCTAGAGACTCAGTCACAGCTCTAAGTAATTCACAGTAATGTAAGATGATCTGAGATATGATAACGCATAAAAGCAACATTTTATGAAATAAACTGTTTCTCATTGCATTACCCAATTGATAATATGAAAAATAGCATCCACTGTGCTTTTGTGAAAGAGTTCAAACTGTCCCTCCTACTTTGCAGCATTCCAACCCGACCCCTACCCTAGGCAAGGCCCTCTCCACCTCTTTGCAGCTTTTCTGCCCCCTTGCAGCTCCCCTGCTTGGAGCTCTTCCCTCTTCCCCCTTTCCAATCCCTCCCCACTGTCAAATCTCCTCTGTCTCTCTGAACTCTGGCCTCACAGCCTCTCTCCTGTGGTCCCACCACTTCCACTCGCCTTCCCCTCCTTTTCCTTCTCTTCTTAGTCTGACTGACTGCTGCCCCTTGGCTTCTCAACGCTCCTCCAATCACAAGGCTACTCCTCTCGCACAATTGCTTCTGATAGGCCCATCATGAGTTCATCAGTAGCAAGTCAGTAGCAAGCAAGGAAGGGAGTCTGCCTGTGATTGGAGGATCAGCTGCTGCTGCTGGGTTGGGGGCTTTTCTCTGATTGGTCGCCTGTGTTTTGGGAGGGGGGTAGGAGGTGGGGTTTAAGTCAATTTCAAGAGTGAGGTTAGCCTTTGGTATAATACCCCTGTATTATAAACACTGTGTGGAACACATATTGCCCTCAGTCCTCCCTTGCAAATTGAAAACAGAGTAATCACACTGGGCGCTGACTCAAGTCAGTCTAGGAGCTGCGGGAAACGTAGGAGTGAAGCTGCTTTTCTCTGGAGGCAGACTGGTCTCCGTTTCCTTTTTCTGTTCCGTGTTTTCGGACTCTCTCTCTCTCTCCCTCCCTGCTTCCTGGAGCCTGTTTGCAGTGCTAGTAAAGTTAAGCCACCCAGATAGTCATCAGCCACCCAAGTCTTCCCACTCCAGCTAACTGGCTGATAAGGGATTCGAGTTGGGGCAGCACTAACGAGGACACTGTGACAGAATACTCACTGACAACAGCCTTATCCCCCCCGCTAAGCCTCTCGGAAGGACTTTGTGTTAGTGTGGGGAGGGGGCTTATTAAACTAATAACTGGAGCACCAGCCGCTGAGCTACTAATCCATTTGCGTCTAACTGATAGGCAGTTAGCAGAACAGTAGTCTCACACTGTGGATGTGTGCTGAGGAAGCAAACGTTGGCTTTCATTGTAAAGGGGAGTTAATGTTTCAGATAGGGGTGATCACGTGTAAAGAACCTATTCCCCCCATTTTCTGGGTTTAAAGCAAAAACTGCGGATGCTGTAAATCAGAAACCGACGCAGGAGTTGCTGGAAAAGCTCAGCAGGTCTGGCAGCATCTGTGGAGAGAAAGCAGAGTTAATGTTTCTAGCCCAGTGACCCTTCCTCACAAGATTTTCTGGAGTTTGAAACAATGAGCGAGCAGGTCACTGAGACGGACTCGATTGTGAAGGGTCTGGCTGGGGCAGGTCCAGAGCACTGAGTGGAAGGGCACCCTCTCAGGATCAGGGGATGATCATTTCGGAATGAGACATTTCTGCACTCGGAGGGGAGAGAATCTTTGGAAGTCACTCCCCCACAGGATGTCGAGACTCCATCATTGACAGATTCACAACAAACATTTGTACAATTTTTGAGATTAAGGGAATGATTGGCCAGGATCTTGCAGGATGACCGAATACGTGCATGTACCTTCCACTAGCTCTTCCTCAATGTGCAACAGGCCATTTCTCTCCTGTTGACCAGGGTCCCACTAGATTTCTGTCCTCCATGACTCTGGCCTCTTGAGCATCCACTTTCCATTGCCCTGCCATAGCTGGCCATGTTTTCCCAAGTTCTGGAATTGCTGCTTTTGGACACCACATAAGACCATATAACAAAGGAGCAGCAGGAGGCCATTCAGCCCATCCAGTCTGTTCTGCTGTTCAATGAGGTCATGGCTGATCTGATCATCCCCACCTGCACTCTCGTTCCTGCCTAGGAACCCTCCTTGTGGTTGGAGGGTTCCCAGGCGGAAGATGAGGCGCTCTTCCTCTAACCGTCGTGTTGCCATGGTCTGGCGATGGAGGAGTCCAAAGACCTGCATGTCCTTGGTGGAGTGGGAGGGGGAGTTGAAGTGTTGAGCCACAGGGTGGTTGGGTTGGTTGGTCCGGGTGTCCCAGAGGTGTTCTCTGAAACGCTCCGCAAGTAGCCCAGGAGGACCAGTTCCAAAAACGTACAACACAGATGGCCTCCTTCTTCAAGGACCGCAATTTCCTCCCCGACGTGGTCGACGAGGCCCTCCACCGCATCTCTTCCACTTCCCGCTCCTC
>NC_057752.1:10985952-10991264 GCF_004010195.1 Chiloscyllium plagiosum
GCCGAAGGGCCTGTTTCCACACTGTAAAGTAATCTAATCTAAAACCACGTCGGGGGGGAAATTGCGGTCCTTGAAAAAGGAGGTCATCTGGGTTGTACGGTTTTGGAACTGGTCCTCCTGGGAGCAGATGCGGCGGAGACGAAGGAATTTGGAGAATGGGATAGCGTTTCGTCCCTCTGTGGGAAAGAATTCCACAGACTCACTCCCCTCTGAGAGAGGAAATTCTTCCTCATCTCTGTCGGCAACGGGTGACCCCTTATTCTGAGATTGCACCCTCTGGTCCTAGACTCTCTCCCACAAGGGGAAACAACCTCTCCACATCCCCCCTGTCAAGTCCCCCAGGGAATCCTGGATGTTACAATAAGGTCACCTCTCATTCTTCTAAACCCCAATGAGTCCAGGCCCAACCTTCTCAACCTCTCCTCATGGGACAGTCCCTCCATACCCGGGATCAGCCGAGTGGATCTTCTCTGGGCTGCCTCCAATGTCAGTCTGTCTTTCCTCAGATAAAGGGACCCAAACTGTATTTCATCCTTTGGTTCATATGTTCATTCCTGCTTCATCATTTTCCTTTCAAATACCTCAGGATGTTTTTTTTTTAAAGATGTTAGAGATGCTGGATGAATGAAGGTTATTGTTGTATTTCACATGAGGCAGCACTCTGATGTGAGAGTATTGGTTCCAAACAATCCAGGAAGGGAATTAGAAGGCTTGATGGGGCTATTGGGCTAACGAAGCCAGGCTGTTCCTCATTCACACAATGGGAGAGAGCTCACCGGTTTGAGTACATTGACTGGGTTGAGTGTTGTGCAGCGAACAGGGAAGGAAACTGTAAGCTGCAACAATGTGAGCCGAGGTATGAGGTCCTGCACACTCTCTTGGCTTTGAACAATCCCTGGGCCTGAATCCCAGGCATCAGCTGCACTACTGTCCAGCCTCCATGGGTATTCCAAATGCGATGGCCTGCTGTTAAAGGGCAAGGGCATTCAGCAGGGCAACCATCAGGGACTTCTGAGATGGCTGTCAGCGCTGGCTGGCAGTGGCTTACAGTTTCATTCAGAGGACGTGGGAGTCACAGGCTGGACCCAGCATTTATTGCCCCGTCTCTAGTTGCCCCTTGAGAAGGTGAGGGTGAGCTGCCATCTTGAACCGCTGCAGTCCATGTGCTGTGGGTTGACCCACAATGCCCTCGGAGGGAATTCCAGGATTTTGACCCAGTGACACTGAAGGAACGGCGATATATTTCCAAGTCAGGATGGTGAGGGGCTGGGAGGGGAACGTGCAGGGGGTGGTGTTCCCATGTATCTGCTGCCCTTGTCCTTCTGGATGGAAGTGGCCGTGGGTTTGGAAGGTGCTGTCTGAGGATCTTTGGTGAATTTCTGCAGGGGATCTTGTAGGTGGTACACACTGCTGTTACTGAGCGTCGGTGGGGGGAGGGAGTGGGCGTTTGTGGATGTGGGGCCAGTCAAACGGCTGCTTTGTCCTGGATGGTGTTGAGCTTCTTGAGTGTTGTTGGAGCTGCCCCCATCCAGGGGCAAGTGGGGAGTATTCCATCACCCTCCTGACTTGTGCCTTGGAGATGATGGGGCAGGCTTTGGGGAGTCAGGAGGGGAGTTACTCGCTGCAGGATTCCTAGCCCCGACTTGATCTTGTAACCACATTATTTATATGATGAGACCATTTCAGTTGCTGATCAATGGTAAGCCCTAGGATGTTGATAGTGGGGGATTTGGTGATAGTCGTGCCATTGAACATCAAGGGACGATGGTCAGATTCTCTCTTGTTGAATTTGGTCATTGCCTTGACTGATCTCCAACAACCACAACCATCTTCCTATGTGCCAGGTATGACTCCGACCAGCAGAGAGTTTGCCCCCTGATCCCCATTGATTCCAGTTTTGCCAGGGCTCCTTGATGCCACACTCGGTCGAGTGCTCCTTGATGTCAAGGGCTGTCCCTCTCCCCTCCCCTCTGGAGTTCAGCTCTTTTGTCCATGTTTGAGCCAAGGCTGTAATGAGGTCAGGAGCTGAGTGACCCTGGTGGGACCCAAACTGGGTGTCACTGAGCAGGTTATTGCTGAGCAGGTGCTGCTTGATAGCACTGTTGGTGACACCTTCCATCACTTTCCTGATGACCGAGAGGAGACTGATGGGGCAGTAATTGGCCGGGTTGGATTTGTCCTGCTTTTTGGGTACAGGACATACCTGGGCAACTTTCCACATTGTCGGGTAGATGCCAGTGTTATAACTGTACTGGTACAGCTTGGCTCAGGGGAGCGGCAAGTTCTGGAACACAAGTCTTTAGTATTATTGCTGGAATGTTGTCTGGGCCCATAGCCTTTGCAGTATCCAGTGTCTCCAACCGTTTCTTGATATCACGTGGAGTGAATCGGATTGGCTGAAGACTGGGATCTGTGATGCTGGGGACCACTGGAGGAGGCTGAGATGGATCATCCACTTAGCACTTCTGGCTGAAGATTGCTGTGAAAGCTTCTGCCTTAATATTTTGTGCTGATGAAAGAAGCCAGAAAAACGCCAATCAAGTGTTGGATGTGGCAGTGGGGGAACGTTTTAGTGATAGCGATCACAACACGGTATGGTTCAAATTTGCGGAAAGTGAGGACTGCAGATGCTGGAGGTCAGAGTCGAGAGCATGGTGCTGGAAAGGCGCAGCAAGTCAGGCAGATGAAGGGCTTATGCCTGAAACGTCGATTCTCCTGCTCCTCGGATGCTGCCTGACCTGCTGTGCTTTTCCAAGCACCACTCTCTCGACACGGTTCAAATTTGTTCTGGACAAGGAAAAAGATGGCCTGCAAGAGAAGGCTTTGGATTGGGGGAAGGCGGATTTTCTTAGAATAAAGGATCTGGCCACAGGAGTCTGGGAACAGCTCCTTCTGGGTAAGTCTACAGCTGGGCAGTTGGGCGGCATCCAAAAAGAGCTGGGGAGATTACAGCCCCAACATCTACTCTTTTGAGGGAAATGTAGGAGCAGTAAGTTCAGAAAACCCGAGATGTCTCAGACAATGCAGGACTGGATAGCGAAGAAGAGTTGGGCTTTTAGCAAGTCCAAAGGGAGCAATTCAGCTCCGGGATTCGACCAATGCAGGAAGTGCAAGACAGAACTTAAAAGCAACAATTAAAAGAGCAAAAAGGGGGCATGAGAAAGGATCTGAAAACAGGACTAGGGAGAATCCTGAGATAGTTTATCGATACATTAAAGGGAAGGGGTTAACCAGGGAAAGAGTAGAGTCCGTTGGGGACCAAGGGGGCAATATGAAGCCGCAGGATATCGGAAGGGTGTTGAATGAATACTTCCCTTTGATCTTCACTCTGGAAAAGGAGAACGTAGATACGGAATTCAGGAAAAGTGACTGTGTGGAGCTTGCACAGTTTGACGTAGGAAATGGGGAGGTATTGGAGAAGCTGTCAGGCTTAAAACCGGAGAAATCCCATGGGCCAGTGAATTGTATCCCAGGATGCTGTTGGTGGGGGGGAACAAGGCAGGAAATTGCAGGGGCTCTGACGCATTTTTAATTCCTCTCTGGCCACAGGGAAAGTGCCAGAGGACTGGAGGTCGGTAAATGTGATTCCATTTTTTAAGAGGGGTGGTAGAGATGAACCAGGAAATGACAGACTAGTGAGTCTCATGTCAGTGGTAGGAAAACTATTGGAGAAAATTCCAAAGGGGAGAATTGATACCCATTTGGAAAGGCATGGGTTACTTAGGGATAGTCAGCATGACTTTGTCAGAGGAAGGTGATACCATACAAATATGTTAGAATTTTTCAACAGTAAAACGTGTGGATTAGGGGAGTTCAGTTGATGTAGATTAGATTAGATTAGATTACTTACAGTGTGGAAACAGGCCCTTCGACCCAACAAGTCCACACCGCCCCGCCGAAGCGCAACCCACCCATACCCCTACATTTACCCCTTACCTAACACTACGGGCAATTTAGCATGGCCAATTCACCTAACCTGCACATCTTTGTGATTGTGGAAGGAGCACCCGGAGGAAACCCACGCAGACACGGGGAGAATGTGCAAACTCCACACAGTCAGTCGCCTGAGGCGGGAATTGAACCCGGGTCTCTGGCGCTGTGAGGCAGCAGTGCTAACCACCGTTTTGCCCATGTAGTTTATGTGGATTTTAGCAAAGCTTTTGACAAGGTCCCACGTGGGAGTCTGATTGAGAAGGTTAAAGCGCATGGAATTCTGGGACACTTGACAAGATGGATCAGAAACTGGCTTAGCAATAGGACACAAAGGGTAGTGGTAGAGAGCTGTTTGAGTGGAGGCCTGTGTCCAGTGGTGTACCACGAGGATCATTACTTGGACCCTTATTGTATCCATGAAAATGTAGGGGCGGTGGGAGATGTTAAGCAAGTTTACAGACGACACCAAGATTGGTCGAGTGGTTAATAGTGAAGAAGATGGTTATTGGTTACAGGAAGATACAGATGGGTTGGTCAGATGGGTAGACTAGTGGCAGACAGTATTTAACCACAAGAATAGTGAGGTGATGTACTTTGGAAGAAGAAACAATTTGAGGGAGTCTTTAATGAATGGCAAGATACTGGGTAGCTGACAGCAACAGAGGGATCTTGGGGTAATTACTCACAGATCCCTAAGGTCAGCAGAGCATCGGATAGTTAAGAAGGCATATGGGCCACTTGCTTCCATCAGTGGTGGTATAGAGTATAAGAGCAAGGAGGTAATGTTGGAGTTGTACAGAGCGTTGGTCAGGCCCCAGCTGGAGTCGTGTGCGCAGTTCGGGTCACCTCACTACAGGAAGGATGGGATCGCACGAGAGGGGGTACACAGGAGGTTCACCAGGATGTTGCCTGGGATGGAGTAATTGAGCTACAAGGCGAGACGAGATAGGCTTGGATTGCTTTCTTCAGAGCAGATAAGACTGAGGGGGGGGGGAACGTGATTGAGGTGAATAAGATTATGAGGGATCAGAACAGGGTGAATAGAGAGCACTGTGGGCGGCACGGTGGCACAGTGGTTAGCACTGCTGCCTCACAGCGCTAGAGACCCGGGTTCAATTCCCGCCTCAGGCGACTGACTGTGTGGAGTTTGCACGTTCTCCCCGTATCTGCGTGGGTTTCCTCAGGGTGCTCCGGTTTCCTCCCACAGTCCAAAGATGTGCAGGTTAGGTGAATCGGCCATGCTAAATTGCCCGTAGTGTTAGTTAATGGGTAAATGTAGGGGTATGGGTGGGTTGCGCTTCGGCGGGTTGGTGTGGACTTGTTGGGCCGAAGGGCCTGTTTCCACACTGTAATGTAATGTAATCTAATCTAATCTAAGC
>NC_057752.1:10992868-10993737 GCF_004010195.1 Chiloscyllium plagiosum
TTCGGCGGGGCGGTGTGGACTTGTTGGGCCGAAGGGCCTGTTTCCACACTGTAAGTAATCTAATCTAATCTAAAAAAAAAATGTGGTGCTGGAAAAGCACAGCTGGTCAGACAGCATCTGAGGAGCAGGAGAGTCGATGGTTCAGGCATAAGCCCTTCATCAGGAATGTCGGGGAGGAGAAGGGGGCTGAGAGAAATAGGAGGAGGGTGTGAGGCTGGGGGGAAGGTAGCTGGAAAGGTGATAGGTAGACGGAGGTGGGAGGGTGATGGTGATAGGTCAAAGAGGAGGGTGGAGTGGATAGGTGGGAAGGAAGATGGACAGATGGGACAGGTAAAGAGGGCGGTGCCGAGCTGGAGGGTTGGACGGGGGCGGGAGAAATGAGAAAACTGATGAAATCCACATTGATCCCGTGTGGTTGGAGGGTCCCAAGGGGGGAGATGAGGTGTTCCTCCTCCAGGCGTCGGCTGGCTTGGATTTGGTGGAGGAGGCGGCCCAGGACTTGCATGTGTCAGAGGGGGAGGGGGAGTTGAAGTGATCAGCCACAGGGCGGTGGGGTTGGTTGGTGCGGGTGTCCCAGAGATATTCCCTGAAATGTTCCACAAGTTGGCGTCCTGTCTCTTCAGTGTAGAGGAGACCACATCGAGAGCAACGGACACAGTAGATGAGGTGGGGGGATGTGTCGGAAAATCTCTGCCGGATGTGGAAGGTTCCTTTGGGTCCTTGGATGGGTGAGGGGTGGCCACAGGCTTTACACCTCATGCAGTGGCAAAGGAAGGTGCCAGGAGTGAAGGCTGGGTTGGTGGGGGGGGGGGGCATGGACCTAACAAGGGAGTCATGGACGGAATGGTCTCGCTGGAACACAGATCGGG
>NC_057752.1:10994237-11003188 GCF_004010195.1 Chiloscyllium plagiosum
CTAGAATGACTTCTCTGATTGGGGCTGTTAATCTGGTTCAATCAGGGAGCCTTGGCTGACATATGAACAGGAGTGTCAGAGGTTCTGCTCACTCTGAGGGAGCTGGATAGGTGTCAGTGACTTCCCATGTGTAAATAAAGGGTGACTTGGTGACAGGATCCTGGCCTCCGTGGAGTTATTTCAGTGGCAAAGAGAGAAAAGCATGCTCCTGAAGAGATTCACTCACAGCAATTGTCGTTGTGTTGGTGTAAACATTTCTGGCAAGCTCGACACATTCTATCCTGCCATCGAAGACTGGGCCCAGTATGTGGAAAGAATGTGTTATTTTTTTCTGGGCAGATGAAAAGCAACGAGTAATTCTCCTGACAGCTTGTGGACCTGCAGCTTTTTCAGTTATTAGGAGCCTAACCTTCCCGGAGGCACCAGACACTAAAACCTTTGGTGGACTTAGTTAAGTAATATTAAGATCTAAGCCACCTCTAATTCTGAGAGGCTGTTAATTTTACTCAGCAATTTGTGAACCAGGGGAATCCTTATTGGGATTTGTGACTAGGTTACAGTGACTGGCAGAAGCATGTAACTTTCGTTTAACCCTTAATGAGATACTGAGAGACCATTTGATATATAGGATTTGTGATGTAAGCATGTAAGAGCGTCTACTAGCTGAAGCTCAACTGGACTTCATCCAGGCACGACAACTGGCTTTATCATTGGAGAATGTGGCAAGTGGAGCAAATGATTTGCAGGGTATTCCAATGGAAGTGGACACCCTCGCCAATCTGAGCTTGGGGAACACCACTTGAGTGAAGGCAATAGTAATGAGGTCAGCCAGGTGGACCTGGGTGGACCAGGGCTGTTAACCTGTCCAGTCAGGGAGCCCTGGCAGACAGATATAAACAGGAGTGTCAGAGCTTCTGCTCACTAAGAGCTGGCTCGGAGGGAGCTGGGTCAGTGTCGGGGACTTCCCATATGTTAATAAAGGGTGATTTGGTGACAGAATACTGACCTCTATGGAGTTATTTCAGAGTGGAAGACTTCCAGGTGGTGGTTTGCTCTGATTACTTAAGCAGCTGAAAATACCACACCTATCAAATCACAGAACCAGCAACCCTCTTTCTCTTATATCCTTACCTGTGAAAGCAACTCCAGTAAGTCAGCAGTGGTAGCTCTCATAGCTGCTGAGCCATTTCTGCAATCTCCAAGCTTTTACTTCAGACAATATGACATTTGAACTTTAAAGGCCCGCATAGAACAATCAAGACTGACCTTGATTTGGTGTTTCTCAGTATTGCTTTAATAATCTTTGTCTGTAAATAGTGTGTGCGCGTGGCATAATTTCTTTCAAAACCTTCACAGCAATGCAAGAACACAGCAATGTGAAAAACAAACCTACCTTTCGTTTCCTATACAAAAGGTTTGCTGCTGGATTGTTTGAACTTGACTCACTCACCCCACAGGCACAAGATACACACAACCACGCGCAAATACAGTGATCATGGGCAACCTTGAGGAAGTCCCTTGAAACTCTGTGACGGCCTCAACCATCTCTTAGGACATGTTTGAAAACTTAATTTTTGCAAAAATGGAAGAGGAAAGACGTGTGCATGAGGAACAGAGAGAAAACAGAGGAGTTTAAGACTGGGACAGGTGTCCTGGCTAATATCCCTCAATCAGCATCACAAGAAACAGATGATCTGGTAGTTATTACACAGACTGCAATTTGGCTGTTGTATTTCCAAATTACAACAGTGATTCCACTTCAAAAATATGTCGTAGGAATAGGAGTAGGCTGTTCAGCCTCTCAAGCCTGTTCTGGCATTCACTGAGGTCATGGCTGATCTGTAGCCTGATTCCATATACCTGCCTTTGGTCCATTTCCCTTAATACCTTTTGAACAAAAATTATTTATCTACAATTTGAAATTAATGTCATTGCCTGTAAAGCACTTTGGGGACACCATAAGGCCATGAAATGTATTGTAGAAATATACATTCTTTCTACCACGTCAAAATGACTAAATCCTGTAGGCTGTCTTACCTTAGACAGGAGGGAGTTACATCATGGAACCTGGGCAAGGCCTTTGTGGGGAGCATGAAGATGTCACCTTAATGCTGTAGGCATTGAAAGGATGAAACTGTGCCATTGAAACCACAACAGCTTGTGGAAACATTTACTAGTTTCTCTGCTTCCCTTCTAAGGAAGAGAAAAGACTAGTACAAGAGGAACCGAGAGATGACAGGAATTTAAGACTGGGAAGGGTGTCCTGGCTAATATCCCTCAATCAGCATCACAAGAAACAGTTAATCTGGTAATTATTACACAATACGTAGCACAACTGCAAGGATGAAGTTGTGTTCAACACTCGAGACTTGCTGGGCTCAGACATAGGTTTTTAGTAACTTGATTGTATCTTTATGTTCATTCGACATAAAGGTCAGTGTTGCCACCAGGATGATGCATGTGGTGCACCAGTGGTGGCCACGTGGGGAAATGTACGTTGTTGTCTTTGCAATTGTCTGCCAAGACCACAAACCTCACCAGAGTTTGACGTAGAGAAAACTTTGATTTTTTTTTATCTCGCTGAGACCATTTCTTTCTATTTCAGGTGCTCTACCATGGCAGACAAGAGTGAACTCAAAGCTGAGCTGGAGCGCAAAAAGCTACGGTTAGCACAGATCAGAGAAGAAAAGAAGAGAAAAGAGGAGGAGAAGAAAAGAAAGGATGTGAGTCTGCATATTAACCAAAGCAGTGCCGTTTATGTTTGAGAATACCCTCAATAAAGTTGGAGAGAGTAATATTCTGCTCAGGCCAGACACACGTTAGAGCTATCTTCTATTACCTTGATGCATTTCCAAAGCATCTTTGCAATCTGTGTGAAGGATGCCTTGTGAGAAAGGGACACAATAATGATGAGTGTTTTTAATCTGTATTAAGAAGTGGAAACATCAGATTGCCAAGAATAGCCTGGAATGAGGGGATCATAGAATGCTTTTAAGATAGTTTCTTTGTGCAGCACGTTCTGGAATCAGCCAGAAAGTACCTTATATTAAATTTGGTATTGCATAATGTGCTAGGATTAATTCCTGACCTCGGAGTAAGGGCAAATCTAGGCAGCAGTGACCACATTATGATTGAAATTTATATCCAGTTTGAAAGGGAGAAGACTGGGTCTTGGATTAGTATTTTTAAATTTAAGGACAACTATGTGGTCATGAAAGCTGAGCTCAGTGAAATAGGCTCGACTAGCAGATCAATAGAGAAGCAATAGTAGACAATTAAAGGGCTATTTCATAATGCACAACGTGTATTCCTGCTAGAAAGGAAAATTCTAAATAGAAGACCTGCCATCCATGGTTAGCTAAAGAAGTTGGGGAAAAGATCGAGTTTGAAAAAGCATGTAACTGCAATGATGACTGGTAGGTTAGCTCAGTTGGCTGGACAGTTAGTTTGAGTTCAATTCTTGTGACTGACTGACAGGTTACTACAAAGGTTGTGCCTTCTCAACCTCTCATCTTGCCTGAGGCATGGTGACCCTCCACATTAGAGCTATCAGGCACCAGTCACCTCTGTCGCTAATAAAAGAGCAGCCCTTTGATCCTCTGGGACTCCTGCGAATTTGCCTCTACCTAAATCCATGACCTCTACCATTTGGAAGGATAAAGCAAGCAGACACCAAGAACTCAAATATATCTACAGATTTTACTACTGCTAAGGATACATGTCATCAGTCGAACAACTGTAGTCTCAGGTTAAAACTTAACAGCTCAAAGGTTCCATGGACTTTTTAAACTGTATATTCTTGATCTTTCTTTTTGGATTGGACACTCTCCCCGTTTTAAACGTGATGCCAATGTTAGTGTATTTGATGTGTTTTATTACTTTTTTTTCCTCTAGTTTGGTAAGTAGCAAAATTGCTCTTCTCTTGATTTGTGATGCTTGTCCAGTTGTGAACAAGTTTTGATTGGAGTGTGATATGTCTGTATGCTGGAAAGAATTGAAGATCTTTGTTGCAGTCAAAAGAGCAGCTTAAAAAGAGTGGAACCAATTCATTCCTCATTTAGTTGTAACATTATCAATGGCTGCTTCCTGTGCTCTGATTCTACAATGAGGGAGTGATTTCCCTTTTTTCTTGCACAGTCAAATCTAGTGGGTTCAGTCTGCCTATTGCGGTTCAAGTTTGAGGTTGGTGTGTAAAATTTGAGTGTAAGTAACTACCCTTAAGGAGGGAAAATAGAAGTGTTTGCATTTTGTGGAGAGTGAGAACTGTTAAAATTTGTGGAAAAGCTCTTCCTTCATTGCAATTAATATTTTGGTAATGTGCTGCAAACCAATGCTGTTGGACTATTAAAGGCTTTGACAATTCTTTATATCTGGCACGTAGGCAACCAGTGTGCGAGTTTCTTATGTTTGGGGACAGCATTGGTGTAGAGAGTACAGGAAAGACAAATAATGTAGCCAACGGTTTTCAGAAGGATTCCAAACAAGTATGCAATTGGGCAAACAAATTACAACCGTTTGCATTTAAATAGCATCTTTAACATAAGAAAACACCTCCATCCACCTGACAGGAGCATTATAAAACAAAATTAGACACCAAGCCACACAATCAGATATAAGGGCAGCAGGCCAAAAATTTGGTTAGGGATTGTCTCCTCCTTTCAGATGCTCCTTTAAAGCCAATGAGGTGAAAACGGAGAGATTAAGAAAAGGAATTCCAGAGATTGAGGCCCAGCCACCAATGGTAGCTGCTCAAAAGATGGATTTAGAGGAGTGCAGAGATCGCAGTGAATTCTGGGATTGGAAGAGGTTGCAGCAGTAGAGAGATTTTAATTATAAAATTAAGGTGTTTGTTAACCAAAAATCAATGAAGGTCAGCAAGCAAAGGGGTTGACAGGTGAACGGGATTTGGTACAATCTAAGACTGGTAACAGAGTTGTGGAGAACCTCCAGTTTATAGAGCATAGAATGTGGAAGGCCAGTCGGGGTTATGTAAGACTTGTCATGTCTATATGTCACAAAGACATGACTGATGCAGCAGATGAGGCAGTGGAGGAGAATTGCCAAGCCCAGCATGTAAACAAACTACTTGAAAAAATAGCTCTCTTAAAAGTACCTTTTCGATCAGTAACCTGTGACACAGAAATTCCTAAGAAGAAGAGGAGGAGACCCAGGAGGATCCAAATAGAAGAACAAAAGCTGCCTGGTTTTGAAATAAGGGTGGTTTTGTAAATCTTAATTGGGAGTTTTATCGGACTAGTATTATAGAAGGGAAGGTAACAGATAGGTTAGATTAAGGAATGGTAAATAGTTACTGGTTAATTATTCTCTGTTATACTTTAAGAAATAAAGTTGTTAATTTTTACTTTAAATAGTTGTTGGCCACTCGAATCTTTACAGATTACTGCACAGGATAAATCTTTGCTGTGTTGTTGATTTTAAATTAAGCAGGAGAGTTTACCCCATGTCGTAACAATAGGATAAGCAACATGAGCATAAACTGAAAGAAACTGAGGGGAAGGTGTGGAATGAACTTCCTGAAGAAGTGTTGGATGCAGGTACAGTTATGACGTTTAAAAGACATTTGGATAAGGACATGAATTGGAAATATTTGGAGGGATATGGGCCATGAGCAGGCAGTGGGACGAGGTTAGTTTGGGATTATGTTCAATATTGCCTGGTTGGACCTTGGGGTCTGTTTCCATGCTGTATGAGTATATGACTGTATGACAGGAAACCTGAGGACTAGCTTCGCAGGCTATTGGTGTGAATGTAGACTTGTATGTGCAGTGACTTCATGTAAAATATGTGGATGATTTCGTGGGAATGTGAGAAAATATACTTCAATCAAAATTAGTTTTTTTAGATTCAAAGCTACATTTCAGTTTTATCAGGTGATGGTGGTAACTGGGGGAATGGTGCTCATCTTTCATGAACATCATCCTATCTGTATTGCGCATTTTGTGTATGAGTGTGGTAAATCTTTTACTCTGAGCCAGGAACTACATCCAGTATTGATCAAGAAAATTAAGGCCAGGATTACAGGGAAAAGAGATTCTCTCATTGTAATTGATGGCCTTATGAATCACATTTTGTATCTGAGGGAGGATTTGAAATCCTTTTGTGGAAGTCTCATTTAGCAAAGGTTTGAGTGTTTGATTTATTTGTGAATGGAGAAATAGGATGACAAGTGAGAACCAGTTAACAGCCAATCTATTTCATATTGATAGTGATTAAGATTGATTCTCATCATTTTTATGGATAACTACTCAGCAAAAAAAGCAAATGCTCTGTGTCCAAGGGATGGATGAAGGTACTGGCTTTGTGATGTGCTCGCTTGTCCTGGAAACAGTTGACTCTAGATTGATTCTCATCATTTTTATGGATAACTACTCAGCAAAAAAAGCAAATTTACAGTCAAGCTTGATTTCATCTTGTATGACGTGAGGGCAAATGCTCTGTGTCCAAGGGATGGATGAAGGTACTGGCTTTGTGATGTGCTCGCTTGTCCTGGAAACAGTTGACTCTGTTCTCCACAAATGTCTCAACTGCTTCATGACAGGAGTGACTCCATTGGTGTCTTCCAGACTTATATAAAACAGTCTGAAAGCCAAGCTCTGAGGATGTATTCCAATGCACAGGTAAAAGCAACCATGGACAGACCCAACTGGTGAAGTCTCTGTCATCAAGGTTAAGTGACTTGCCTCCAATTTACTGTTGATGTTTGTTTACCTTCAATATATGTTTGTAAAAGTAACATTAAACTTGAATGTTAAAACATCAACCACAACGCTGTACCATTTGGAGTTACTTCTTTTGCAATCTCTGACAAAAGATGTAAGTTGTTTAATTTTCCAGTTTTCCAATTAAGGAGTTTGCCATGTGCAGAGTGAGGAGTTTTCTCGAGAGACAACTAAGATACAATTTAAATTTTTTATGTGTGCATTTAATTTAGTATTGTAAGTAAAACGCAGTGCTGTTGATAAAATGATTTCCGGTTTGGAAAAAAGTTACATCTTTCCTGGCTTTGACTCCAGATGAAGTCTAGTGCAGGATATGTGTATCTGTTTGTGAGATACAATAAAAACCTCCAGCAGTGAATCCTGTGAAACTGCTTTCAGGGTGACTTCAAGAAAGAGACGACTTCTGCTTCACAGGATGAGCTGGATCTTGAGAGAAAGCGTAAAGAGACTGAGGCACTACTTCAGAGCATTGGAATAACTACGGAGCCTTCCATGGGTGAGTCTAAAATTGGAAGCTCAAGTTCTCATTATAACTGATAGATTGAAATAATGTCTTTACGTGGTTACCAACAGCAAAATTTATTCAGTTTGGTTGACCAGAACAATGTTTTCTGTTCGGTTGTTATTCTTTCTGCCGCATTATCCCTCTGGGAATATGGAAGAAATAGCTTTTCAGTAGAACAGAAATGACAGTTTTTAAGGGCCCTCAGATCACAGGCGCACCACTAATTTTCAGCACTGGGTGTTTGCTTTGTTTCAGGATCAAATACAGCATCTTTTCTGTTGTAGTTACACTTGTGAAACTATTGATATGGAGACGTCCAACGATACTTTAGAATAATTAAAAAGTTTGAAAAACAAATTAAGGGGAAATGTTACGGCATTTAGCAGTTTTGGAGCCAAACAAATGGTCAGGCCACAATGAAATGTATACTGAGCTGCTCAAGCAAGCAAAATAGAACGAGTAGAGGCTCTGACTATCATTTTCTAATCCTCTCTGGTACCTGGCATGATGCCAGTGGACTCTAACAGTGTTTTGTTGTTTAAGAAGGGAAGATGGAAAAGTCTTTATCATTACAGGTCAGATGGTGAACAAATAACTGGAAACATTCTTAGACACTATAAATTGTCATTTGGTGAGGCCCAAAAGCATCAAAAATAGCATGAACTTGTTGAAGAAAAATTGTCTGGCTAACTTGATGGACTTTTTTTGAACAGTAACAAGGAGAGTCAATGAAGACAGTGCAGATAACTACTTGCAGTTTAGTAAGGCTTTTGACAAGGTCCCACTTGGCGGACTGGTCAGAAAAGTTAAAGTTTGAACAAATGAGGCATGGGTTAGATGAGAGGAAGGCAGATTGTGCAGAGCCCCTGTGGCCATTCCCCTTCCTAACCGATATACTATTTTGGATACTATTGGGGGAGATGACTGCTTATCCTTGCACAATGGCAGCCAACTTCATGGCACCATGGGTGGGTATGCTACACAAGAGGGGAGGAAGATAAAAGGCAGGGCTGTAGTGGTATGGGATACAATTTTAAATGAAGAGACAGGCTTTTTGTATGGCTGCAAAAGAAACTCCAGGATGGTGTGCTGCCTCGCTGATGTCACTGGCTGCAGGGCATCCTGAAGTGGTAGGACAAACAGACAGAGTTTGTGGTATATATTGGTATCAATGACATAGGTCGGAAAAGGGATGAGGTCTTGAAGGCAGAATATAGGGAGTTAGGAAGTAGATTGAAAGCAGAACCCAAAAGGTGGTAGTCTCTGAATTACTTCTGCTGCCATGGTTGAATAAGTACAGGAATAAGAGGTTGGTCCAGATAAATGCATGACTGGAGAAATGGTGCAGGTGAGAGGGCTTTATATTTCTGGGATATTGGGACCATTTTTAAGGGGGCGGGTGCGATGGGACCAGTATAAGGCAGATGGGTTGCTTCTGAACCAGAATAGGATCAGCGGATCAGCAGTGGTAGTCTGGCGCACTGACCTCTACACCGCTGAAGCCAAACGCCAACTCGAGGACACCTCTTCCTACTGCCCCCTCGACCATGACCCCACCCCCCATCACCAAACCATCATCTCCCAGACCATACAGAACCTCATCACCTCAGGAGATCTCCCACCCACAGCTTCCAACCTCATAGTCCGGGAAACCCACACTGCCCGGTTCTACCTCCTTCCCAAGATCCACAAGCCCGACCACCCTG
>NC_057752.1:11004230-11008174 GCF_004010195.1 Chiloscyllium plagiosum
GGGACACCCGCATCAATCAACCACACCGCCCTGTGGCCCAACATTTCAACTCCCCCTCCCACTCTGCCGAGGACATGGAGGTCCTGGGCCTCCTTCACCGCCGCTCCCTCACCACCAGACGCCTGGAGGAAGAATGCCTCATCTTTTGCCTCGGAACACTTCAACCCCAGGGCATCAATGTGGACTTCAACAGTTTCCGCATTTCCCCCACCACCTCACCCTAGTTCCATACCTTCCAGCTCAGCACTGTCCCCATGACTTGTCCGGACTTGCCCTACCTGCCTATCTCCTTTTCCACCTATCCACTCCATCCTCTCCTCCCTGACCTATCACCTTCATCCCCTCCCCCACTCACCTATTGTACTCTATGCTACTTTCTCCCCACCCCCACCCTCCTCGAGCTTATCTCTCCACGCTTCAGGCTCTCTGCCTTTATTCCTGATGAAGGGCTTTTGCCCGAAACGTCGATTTCACTGCTCCTTGGATGCTGCCTGAACTGATGTGCTCTTCCAGCACCACTAATCCAGAATCTGGTTTCCAGCATCTGCAGTCATTGTTTTTACATCCTTACAGGAAGCTGATATTGGGGAAGGTTTAAACTCGGCAGTGAAGTGGGATCCTGAGAGAAGGTTCAGTCGAGGGAGTTGCACAGCCAGAATTAGAAGAAACAGCAAGTGAGTAAGGAAGGCATAGGAATTATAAGCCAGATAAGGAAAAAGGGAATTTGACAAGGGTGGATGGTTGATTTTAATGCAAGACACCTGACGAATAAGGTGGATTTTTCTGACTTGATGGTTGTTTCCAATGGGGTTCTGCAGGGCTCGGTACTGGATCCTTTGTTAATTTTATATATCAGTAATTGTGACTTGAATGTTCAGAGCATGATTTAAGAAGTTTAGAAATGGTCTGAAAATTGACAGAGTGGTTGATGGTTTGGAAGAAAGCTGTGGATAGTAGGAAGATATCAATAAACTAGTGATATGGACAGAGGATGTTGGCAGCAGTAGAGGATTTTAGTTCTGAGAAAGATTGGATCATTTTCTGATTTGAAGTAACTGGAATAACGATTAGAGTGGAGATTAATGTAAAAAGTTGATGGCTCATACTTTTTGAGGGTTTTATCATGCAGTGATAGTGACCTTAACTTAGGACCAGGCAATCCCACCTATCCCGGAGGTGTATGTATATAACATATCCAAACAGGCTGATTAAAAGTAGGCCCAACTACATGAATTAAGATAATTCAATTGAATTAACTCTGACTGGAATTAAATGCCTCTGTCCTAATTTGTCAGACAGTGAACAGAATGACATGCTGTCAGATTTCCAATCTTGAGAAGGTAATGACTTCAAGGTGAAGTCTCAGATGTGACAGGTTACGCCTACCATTGTTAGCTGCTCTCTTGCCGTGTAAGCTCCCACTGATTCAAACCAAGAAGAGTGCAGTGAATATGTGAAGTTGAGAGGCACTTCTGAGAAGCTGAGTGGTAATGATTGGACACTGCATCGAAGAACAGGAGCCAATTGGGGTGGCATCCAAAATGGGAGTCATGCTGCAGATGTCAGAGTGCCGGTACTAGAGAAAACTGCACTTCCCAAGGAAGGCCATGCCTGACCTCTGTGTGATGTTGCAGTGTGACCTGTCACCAAAGGGACTGGGTGGGCACTTCATGCCAGTGCCACTACATGTTTAGCTGTTTCCAAGGGATCCATACGATACGATATCCCAGGTTACACACAGCTGTTAGGAAAGAGACCAATGCACCTTTTAAGAGAGCTGAAAGGTTTGAGAGATCCTGCACTCCCCCTGATAGCTAGGCTGAGTGACCATTTGCAGATTTTCCATATATGCAGCCTTCATCAACAGCCTGAGACTTTTATCAAACAATCAGCCTGCTCAAGGTGAAATGCCATGGTCTGCAAGAGCTCCGTAGTGTGACCCATTGAGTTTCTCCAATCACTGGTGTCAGCTATGCTTTTCGCAGTGCTGTATGGTAGGGGTGTGAGGCCTTGCATCTGGAGAATGTGGACCATCAACGTACCTGCACCCTGCACCAGAACTCTGACATGTGGTAGCCTAAACAATAGCTGCTTCCAACAGGAAGAGGTGCCTGCGTTTGCTGCTGCACACTACTAGCAGGTCACATTGGCACACCATTTCCACACCCACCCAACCATATTAATTGATGCAGCTGAGGGAAAAACAGTGTCCTGCATATTCCTGTGACTTGCTTCCCTTCTCTCGGTCTGTCTCTCTCTCGGTCTGTCTCTCTCTCGGTCTGTCTCTCTCTCGGTCTGTCTCTTCTGTCTCTCTCTCGGTCTGTCTCTCTCTCGGTCTGTCTCTCTCAATTTCTATTAACGATCTTCTACAGCGTGACTGTCTGTAGTGGCATGAGGAGGCAGTGGGGCACAACTGTCACGTTATAATAGAACAACCTGTACATGGAAAAGCACATTCCAGGAGGGTATCAAAAGCAAGAAGCAAAAAAACCAAATGAGAAACAGCTAGAGGATGAGTTAAATTTGGGGGTCATTCCTGTGGATGAAAGTGCTCTTTCCAACAATTAAATTATCAAAATGAAGTTTAAGCGCTGCTAAAATGGGATTCGATGTTGAAGGTTTTCATTTTGTACTTCTCAGAACGCGAGAACGAGAAATAGATTTGAAAATAAGAAACAAAAGTAAAAACAGATTGCTGTCGAAACCCAGCAGCTCTGGCAGCATCTGTGGAGACAGGAACGGAGTTAATGTTCTGAGTGTAATATGGCACTACTTTTGAACTCCGAGGCTGGAGAATGGTGATTTGTATGCTGTTGACAGAGGGTTGAATGAGAGGTGAGTGGAACATAGCGAGAGTGCCCAGAGCAAAAGACAATGGGAGTGCCAATGTGGTAAAGAAGTGAGAGATACAAAATAGGTGTAAATGAATGAGAGGAGGAGAAAACAGACAGCAATGGGACCAGTGACCAATTCTGACCAATCAGAATCAATGTGCCTGGTCTGATAATTAAGATTGATAGTTAACTGTTCTTGCTTCTCTCTGCCAGTTATAGCCAAACTAGTCAGCACCCTTTTCCCATTCTGTGTAAATGGTGTTTTTTCTTCTCAAGTCTGTTTCTTTCATCCTATTTCTGATGAGCAAAAAGCTTCAACTTCTAATCTTCAAGGAACATTTGAGTTCTGTACTACCAAAACATAGTTGACAGTGCAGCTATTTTTGTTTAGTGCTTTTTTTTAGTTATTTTCTCTTGGATGTATTTTTTTCCTTTATCGCTTACTGCCTCTACCAGAAAGCACTCCAGTTACATTCTCTCAAGCCTTTTCTTTGTCAATCGTGAACCCATTACTCATGCTATGTAAGTTATCTGATGTGGCTCACTTTCCTGTCATCTTTCCTATCACTGGCAAATTACCTGGTTGCTGCTTGGCAGTTCTCCCTCTCCAAGGGCCATTATGAAGGTGAGTTTGTGGTTAGGATATGTATTTGTAAAGAAATTTTTTAAACAGAAAGCACAATAGTGGTTTTCAGGGAGGGAGTATACAAATTGAGAATGACGGTATACCCTGGACCCTAACGACAGTAGAGAGACGGGGAGAGATTTTGTGGTCACTAGTCCCAAATGTCTGAGTTTCTACAGGCTCTGCTGAATTTCATAGCAGAGCTGCTTTTAAATGTTTGTACAGTTAGGAAGTTTGCAGATGACACCAAAATTGGAGGTGTAGTGGACAGCGAAGAGGGTTACTTCAGATTACAACAGGATCTTGACCAGATGAGCCAATGGGCTGAGGAGTGGCAGATGGAGTTTAATTCAGATAAATGTGAGGTGCTGCATTTTGGGAAAGCAAATCTTAGCAGGACTTATATACTTAATGGTAAGGTCCTAGGGAGTGTTGCTGAACAAAGAGACCTTGGAGTGCAGGTTCATAGCTCCTTGAAAGTGGAG